>NC_071279.1:20340077-20430077 GCF_023375685.1 Ictalurus furcatus
AGGTGGAGGAAGTGTGATGCTCTGGGCAATGTTCTGCTGGGAAACCTTGGGTCCTGCATTCATGTGGATGCTACTTTAACACGAATCACCTACCTTGTTCAGGAATGGTTTGAGGAACATGACAAAGATTTCAAGGTGTTGACTCGGCCTCCAAATTCCCCAGATCTCAATCAGATCGAGCATTTGTGGGATGTTCTGGACAAACAAGTCCGATCCATGGAGCCCCCACCTCGCAACTTACAGGATCCGCTGCTAATGTATTGGTGCCAGATACCACAGCACACCTTCAGAGCTCTTGTGGAGTCCAGCAGAACTCGAGATTCATCAGACCAGGCTACGTTTCTCCAGTCTTCATCTGTCCAGTGTTTTTGAGCCTGTGCCCACTACGGCCTCAGCTTTCTGTTTTGGCTGAGAGGAGTGGAACCTGATGTGGTTTTCTGCTGTTGTAGCCCATCCTCCTCAAGGTTCGATGTGTTGTGCATTCTGAGATGTGTTTCTGCTCACCATGATTGTACAGAGTGATTATCTGAGTTCTGTCAGCTCCAACCAGTCTGACCGTTCTCCTCTGACCTCTCTCATCAACACAGTGTTTCTGTGTTTGCTGTGGATGAAAATCCCCGGAGATCCACAATTACAGAAATACTCACACTGGTCCATCTGTCTCACATGATCAATATATATATATATATATATATATATATATATATATATATATATATATATATAATCAAATCTAAAGTATGAGATAAAATTATAGACATGATTAAAAATAGATCCTCACATACACCAACTCAAATGGCTTAAAATCTATCTATCTATCTATCTATCTATCTATCTATCTATCTGTCTATCTTCTCTGTTTATTTTTCTCTGCAGCGCCTCACGCGGAGCGGAAACGCATTCCTCACGAGAGAGAGAGAGAGAGAGAGAGAGAGAGAGAGAGGAGGGAGAGAGAGAGAGAGAGAGAGAGAGGAGGGATCTAGAAGTGAGAGAGACAGACAGTGAGAGTGAGAGTGGAGGAGTGAGGACCGGAGCTCCGACACTTTTTCTCCACTTTTCCTCTCATTCTTCTTGTATATTTCTCTCTCTCATGTCTCGCGCTCGCTGTGGAATTCGGTAAGGGGTCGCGCGCGGTTTAACGGGGGATCTGCAGAACCGGACCCGCAGTGAGTGAGGAAAGGAGGAAAGAGAGAAAAAGAAGAAGAAGAAAAGAAAGAAGACAGGATGTGGAGGTGTCCGACACAGAGCGCGAGCTCCTTTTCATTACCGACCCGGGTTTACCGAACCGGAGCGGATTTCCGGAGCGCGTGAAGAACAGAACAGAGGAATTACTGAGTGGATAAAGTGCAGAAGTGTGAGCTGGATGAGTGCACGCGCGAGGAGAAAGGTAGGACACCATACTATACTATACTCTACTTTACTCTATCCTACTATACTGTACGGTACTATAATATACTATACTACAGTACTCTACTATTCTATACTATACAGTACTCTACTATACTATTCTATACTATACAGTACTCTACTATACTATTCTATACTATACAGTACTCTACTATACTACTCTATACTATACAGTACTCTACTATACTATTCTATACTATACAGTACTCTACTATACTATTCTATACTATACAGTACTCTGCTATGCTATTCTATACTATACAGTACTCTACTATACTATTCTATACTATACAGTACTCTACTATACTATTCTGTACTATATAGTACTATACTCTATCCTACTATACTGTACGGTACTATAATATACTATAGTATACTGTACTCTACTATACTATTCTATACTATACTGTACTATACTCTACCCTACTATACTTTACTGTACTATACTATACTATACTGTACTCTACTATACTGTACTGTACTATACTCTACTGTACTGTACTATACTGTACTATACGCTACTCTACTGTACTATACTATACTGTACTATACTCTACTCTGCCCTACTATACTATTCTATACTATACTGTGCTGTACTGTACTATACTATACTATACCCTACTCTACTATAATATACTGTACTGTACTATACTCTACTATTCTATACTGTACTGTACTATACTATACCCTACTCTACTGTACTACTGTATCAACAGTACTATAGTACACCTCAACATCAATGTATTTACTGAAATGAGACCAAAACATCTGGATTAAAGTACATATTTCTATTTTAATTCAAATGTATTTTTATGAAACCCTCCTGTGTCTCATTCACAGATTAACAAAGTAATTAGAAATATTTTTTAATCATGTTATTGTGTCAAATAATAACCAAAGTAATAAAAATGATCATGTTTTATCAAATTTGTCAAATTTTTGTCATATAATTATATCAAGTAACCAAAATAAAATATTTTTTATCATTTAGTTTTTTCAAGTAATACGAATATAAATAATACAAATTAATAGTAAAATGTATTTAAATAAGATTAAATAAAATATATCCTGAATTAAATTAAATGAAAATGTAAATTATATCCAGCATAAAAAATCCAAAGCATTTCACTAATCCAAACCAGTATGATTAAACTAATTTAAATGATTTATTAATGTAAATAAGGAATGTTTTTATTTTAATTTTTTATAACTTTGGTGTAATTCTTTCCATTTTGAAACTAATTTAATGTACATTATTACAACTTTAAAGTTTTACTCTAAAAGTTAAAGAAAGACATGCATGAAACACATGGCCTCGATGGGGAAAAAAAAAGAAAAGTACAGTTTAGTGATTTTATTACTGAGAGAGTAGTATGAATTTAAAAAGAAAAGAAATAATCTGAAATAAAAGAAATTAAAACCTGCAGCCAACCTTAAAACAAACAAACAAACAAACAAAAAACAAAACAAAACAAAAGAAAAACCAAATCCAACCCACAACACAACACACACCAGTCTACCTAAAGTAAAATACTATACAATTTATTACTAAAAATAATCTAAAGTGATGAGTGTGTGGTAGCAGGAATATATTTGTAATGCACTGAATATTTGAGATGAATATTTTAAAAAGATGTAAATAAAGAAGTAAATATTGGTCCTTTAGACCTGCTTGAGAACGTGGACGTAGTGCCTTTAAAGCACGTGTTTAAGGTACATAATTAATCTCACATTCAACTTTGTAGAATTTTTAAAGTCCAAGAAAATTTACTGATGTCCATCTTGTTCTCCATGTAGAACATTTTGTTTAATTGTTTGTTTTCCAGATTTCCTGATTTAAAAGCTCAGAAGCCACGTTTCTTTCATAGACTTAAAAATTAAACACACACACACACACACACACACACACACACACACACACCTAGAACGACATCTAAACCATTTGTAACTCATAAGGACTGTACAGTGATGCAGAAGTCAGAGACGAGTTCAGTATATAACTAAACGTACTGCCTTCATTTCCAGAATGCTCCGTTAGAGTTGTGTGTTTTGCAAATAATTGTGTAAATGTGCGGTTGTGATGTGGGCAGATGAACCTGGAGGACGAGTTCGGTCACACGTCTCGTTATTTAACGTCTAACTCGTCTGCTGTCTTGACTCCTGGACGCCGTCTCGGGGACTTCACTCCAACGTCAACGCCGCTGTGTGACCTTTACCCTTTCCTCCTGTTTACATACACTCATTATAACAATAACTAATAATAATAATAATAATAATAATAATAATAATAAATAATAATAAAACATAGCTAACAATAATAACAAAGACAAAGCATTCAGTTTATATATATTTTGTACATTACAATAACTACTTTGTGCTTTATTAGTTTAGGATAAAATCTATAATTTAATATTTTAACGCCGAATTAATGCTCATTATTTTCTTTTTAACACCAAGAACCCAGCAGGAGTTTAACATTTAGCGTCTTCATTCTTTCTTGGTACACTCTTAGAAAAAGGGTTCTGTTGCAGGGTTCTGTGTAGAATCTTTAAACGTTCCTTCACGGGCACAAAGGAAGATTCTTTACTATATTTCTACATTTCTAAAAGTTGAAACACTTAGAAAGAATTTTTTCCTGAAGGCTTTTTTAAGAGTCCACTGGATAATGAATAGTTTTTAGCTTCCTAAAAGGGTTCTACTTGTACCCCTGGGTAACAGGGAAATACTCTGTTGCAAGGTTCTGTAGAATCTTTGAGTTCCTCCAGAGGTACAACCTTTAAGAGGTCTACATTTTTAAATGTAATGAAAAACAAGTTCTTCAAGGGTTCCTTAGGGTTCACGATCTAATTAAAGTGTTTTAAAGGGTTCTGATTATATAAGGACAAGTGAAGAATCCTTAAGGATACTAACTCTTAAAGTGTACCCTCTTATTTCTTATTTATAAAATAATAATAAAAAAAGGTTCTTCAAAGGTTCATTGGATAATTACTAAAAGGGTTCTGAGAGATAAATACACTGTGGTAGGGTTCTACATAGAACTTTTAAGGGTTCCCCCAGAAATGTGTATTACATTTTCAGACCTAACACTGACCTTGGCACTTTTTAAAAAAGTTTAATATTCAGCGTTGTTTTATAACAAACACTTCTATGTATTAAATGATGATATACGAGCATGTAAAATAGTCATTTATCCCACAGCATTGTTCAACTCAGGTGTTGATTAGTTCTCTAGAACAGCGGCTCTGACAGTTGCACAGGTTTATATTAATGTACTCGTTCTGATACGTTATCGTTTCTATAGTAACAGCTCGTTCACAGGGACGTGTACAGCGCACGCTCTACATTACCGGCTTTAAAAACGTGTGACAGACTGTTAATACCTGCTGTAATGGAAGTGAGAACCAGGGTCACATTATTTTTAATGTAGCTATAAACGGACACCACCACCTCCGCTCGGTTGTGTTTTATTTCGTACACAATAAAGTATACCTGAGGCAAATGTAATGATACAAAAATTAAATATTGCCATCTTTATGTACGAATTTTAATATCGCTATAAAAATATTTTAAATACTACTATCTACTAATTTATACTTACAGTATTATTACGTATAGGAGATACTATATACTCTCTATGTTTAGATATCTTTATTTACTTCATAAAGTTTTAATTATTTCTAGTTTATCTGTGCATTTCTTAAATAATTAAAGGAATCATCTAATGCCACGTTTGGGTTCAAAGCAGTGAAATATCTCTTTAATACGCTGTACATCACAACCTTAAACCATATTTCAATCACCTGGGCCAGTGGATAAGCACTTAAACCTCGATATTGAGTCCTGGGTCAACTCTTAAATCCTCTGCACGGGGATAAATAGTGCGTATCGATCGTTTATAGCGGGTGGAGCAGCTAAATTATCCTCCTATCCCATTCCATCTGACAGCTGGTATCCATCACTCTTCTCCTGCCTCCCTCCTTCACTATATATTCCGGGGTTTTTTCCCCAACCAAAGTCTTAACCAGTCACAAAACTGTACAATTAGAAAAAAATATATACACATGACATGAGGAACCCATGGGCATTTCACCTGCAAGACTTCAGTTAGAGTGTAAATACAGTGTGTTTATTTTGTTTAATATGAATTTATTCTTCCACGCCTGAACTGCAAATAAATTTGTGTCAGGTTTAATTGATCTCCGCTGTTGTTAGATGCCGTAGTGACTTGTTGTATTTTATTATGATGGTTATTGTGTAGAATTCCATGTTTTGTGGCTCAGAAAGCGTATATGTGTGTTTACAGGCTTTTCTGTGGAAATTCCCTACTGACTTCAGAGTAACTGTGCTGTAGTTTCCCTATCAGAAAAAGTTCCAAGTAGAACCAATGCTTCAAAGCTAAATCCCAAAGCTTAATCACCCAATGAACCCTTAAAGAAGCATTTTTTTCTAAGAGTGAGGTACAAACCCCACATTATTGCTCATTATTTTCTTAACAACGAAGACCTGTCAGGAGTTTACCGTTAGGCTGTCTTGGTAGAAGGGTTCGTCAGGGGCTCTTCAAGGGTTCTTTGGATAATTAAGTTTTTTTTTTTTTAGCTTACTAAAAGAGTTCTAGTTGGAACCATGGAATGCTCTAGAAAATATTATGAAGAAAATAATGACCAATAACCCTAATCCTTAATTATCCAATGAACCCGTGAAGATCCCCCTTTCTTCCCCTCTAACAGGTTCTTAGCTTCCAAAAATGGTTCGACTTGGAACCTTGACAGTTTCTAAATAGACACACTCTCAAAAAAAAAACAAAAAAACAAACAAATTTCAAGGGTTCTTCAAGGGTTCATTGGATAATTAAGGGGTACAATTTTGGGACATTATTTATTTATTAACAACCAATTAGAACAATTTTGGAAGCTAAAAACCCTTAATGAACCCTTAAACAACCCTTAAAGAACCCTTAAGGAACCCTTAAAGAACCCTTAAAGAACCCTTTTTTTCTAAGAGTGTATGCATTATTGTTCATATCTGTAAAATGAATTTATTCTTCCACGCCTGAAAGCAGTTTCAAGTTCCTGAATTAAATATTGATGTGACTTTTGGACTGAAGTAATCAACTCTGAAAATGACCTTTAGAAATAAAAAAAAAGAGTTAATTAGATGATTAAAGGGTTTTATTTGGAACCTGTTCTAATAGGGAAACTTTAAGACTTCCCCCAAAAGAGGATAATGGATTGGATAGTTACCATGACCTTTATGTATTAAAAAAAAAAAAAATATATATATATATATATATATATATATATATATATATATATATATATTTCAAACGGGTTCTACTTTTGAAAAAGAACTAGCAGCTGTTAGCTTCGTAAAATGATTCGACTTGGAACCTTTTCTGATGCGGAAACAGCATGGTAAGGTTCTACATAAAATGTTTAAGTGTTTAAAGGGTCTTAACCAACTAAAATTGCTCTACTTTAAGGGATCCCAACGGAGTGCTCAATAAACTTTAATGAACATCATATCGTAGCTTCACAAAGACAAACATATATTTTATTGTGAACCCTTTAATCAGAATGTTCTACATTTCTCATAATTCTATCATTATAATGTAAACAACTAAAATCTCTTTCGGTTTCCTTGAAAACATTTGCATCAGTTTTTATTTCTCGCTGTTGGGATTAGGGTTTATTTTAAAATGCTTATTTTAATTTATGATGATCCACATGGTGTAACATTCCACGTTTTGAGTCTTGGAGAGAATATAATATTTGTATACGTGTGTTTACAAGTCTTTCAGCGGAAATTCCCTACTGACGTCAGACTAATTTGTCCTTCTATGATGGAAGTGTTTGACTTTTACAAATCTAATTTTTAAGTAAAATTATTTAGGTCGAAATGAGCTCATGTCTGTTTCTAAATGATGACCAAAGCTTTTGTAACGTCCGGTTCCTTTTGGTACATGGACAAAAAAAAAAAAACAGAAAAAAGCTGAATTTTAATCAGCCCCTTTCTTTCTTCCTGCAGGTCCCGGGCTCCAGATGTCCCACCGCCTGAAATTGTCCTGGGTTGACACCCAGTGGAGTGTAACAGAGAGGAAAGGAGGAGTTGTGGGCTTCTCAACTTCTCAGCTCCAGGGCTGCCATTGCAATTTCACACAGGCTCTGGGCCAAACGAGTCCTGCCGTGCTTTGATATTTTAGCATGGATGGCGCCAATCACGGAACCTCTGCCCTCAAAAACGAGACCGTGGTGCTGAGGTGGAGGGCTAGCAATTATCCAAGGATTAACCCTGGACTTCCTCTCTGCAAAATCTGCATTAGTGCGTTCCTATAAAGCACCTCGCTGGATTTACTTCTCCTCCTCTTAAACCACAGATTTTGTGGGTGGCTTTGAGTTTTTTTTAACTTTCTTTCTTTCTTATTTTCCCACAATGGAGTTCCAAGTTGGACTGTGGAATAATGATTGGACCTCATTTGTTCGATTTTGGTTTACCGTATTGCTGAGCTTGCATGTGCAGTTCGATCCCGTTGCATCATGTCCCAAAGAGTGTCGTTGCGACAAAACATTCATTTACTGTAATGAGAGAAGTTTAACATCTGTGCCTCTGGGTATTGGGGAGGGATACAAGATCCTCTACCTCCACGACAACCAGATCAACAGCGCTGGATTTCCAATAGAACTTCACAACGTGGCATCGGTGGAGACTGTCTACTTGTACGGGAACCAGCTGGACGAGTTCCCCCTCAACCTTCCCAGAAATGTAAAAATACTCCATTTACAGGGAAACAACATTCAGACCATTTCCAGAGCAGCACTTGCCCAGCTACCCAAGCTGGAAGCACTGCATTTGGACGACAACTCCATCTCCACAGTCGGGGTGGAGGAAGGGGCTTTTCGGGAAGCGGTAAACCTTAAGCTCCTCTTCCTCACCAAGAATCACTTGAGCAGTGTTCCTATCGGATTACCAGCAGATCTTACGGAACTGCGTCTGGATGAAAACCGCATTGCCGAGATAGATGAAGGAGCTTTTCAAAATGTTACCAATCTACAGCGGCTGTTGCTGGATGGAAATCTTCTGGAGGATGACTCCATCACTCCTGGTACCTTTAAGAACATGGTCAACCTCAAAGAGCTTTCGTTATCCCGGAATTCTCTCACAGTACCGCCACCTTTGCTTCCTTCTGTGTCTCTAGTTAAACTGAACTTGCAGGAGAACCAGATTAAAGACATTCCCGTTTCGGTTTTCTCCGAGCTCAGGAAGCTTGAGAAACTCGATCTATCAACTAACCTGCTACAGACTGTACCACAGGGCGTGTTTGATGAGCTGAGAAGCCTGACAAATCTCAATGTTCGAAGCAACCATTGGCGCTGTGATTGTGCTATTAAGTGGATTGTCTTTTGGCTGAAGTCCTTGCCATCTTCCGTGAACGTCCGCGGATTTACATGTCATCAACCAGAGAAGCTAAAGGGCATGATAATCCGAGAACTCAACCTTGACATCCTTCAGTGTCCGGCTGGTACTGAAATCGATCCGTGGCTCACTCGCTTACCTCCATCCACATTGCCGCCTCATAGAACCACCATCCTTCCCAGAACCACCCCCAGCACCACAATATCATCCACAGTTTTCCACCCAACCACGACCAATCCCACGCCTCTGGTGCCCAATTTTCCACCTGCTCCCTATCCTCCCTATGAAGACCCTTTGAAAATATCCTTGAATGTCGTGAATGGCACATGTGTCGAGGTTAGCTGGGAATCTTATTTCACCGTGACAGCTTACAAAGTCACTTGGGTCAAGAGGAGTCAGAATTTAATGATGGATATTAGCCAAGAGAGGACTGTCCCTGGAGAGCAACGGAGAATTAACTTGTACGACCTGGAACCTAGATCCAAGTACCGGATCTGCGTTTACATTCTGGATTCCTTAAATAGTTACAGACCCGGAGAGGATACGATCTGTTCGGAGATCAGGACCAAATCCGCCTCTAGAAACTCCAACAATCCGTCTGAGTCGGATCAGGTGGCACAGCAGGACGTCACGTCTACGTTCCTGTTAGCCGGCGTGATCGGTGGCGTTGTGCTGCTTGTTTTGATTATATTACTTAGCCTCTTTTGCTGGTACATGCACAAGAAGAGCAGGTCTGCCTGTTCCTCGTCCAAATGGAAATACAACAGAGGCAGGAGAAAAGATGACTACTGTGAAGCCGGCACCAAGAAGGATAACTCCATCCTGGAAATGACCGAGACCAGCTTTCAGATTGTGCCGCTGAACAATGAGCAGCTTCTAAAGGGCGATTTCAGGATCCAGCCCATTTACACACCCAACGTTGGCATTGGATACAGAGACTGCCACCTCAGTAACAACAGCATTGTTTATTGCAAGAGCAGCAACGTTCCTGGTGTGGAATTTTGCCACACGTGATGCTATGATCATTTAAAAAAAAAAGACGTAATAAACATTCACTGTACGATTGTACAATGCACACACACACACACACACACACACACACACACACACACACACACACAGTTTTATATCTAAATCTAAATCTGAATATATTCCCCCATGGTAATTTATATTGCAGACAATTACGTGGAGTTCGGCTTTGGGTTTGTTTTTTATTTTTCTTAGCAAATGGTTTTGTAATTAGCGTGGACCTGGTGTAAGTCAGTTGTGTTTGTAAAAGCAAGGCTGGTGTTAAGTGCATTAGTCCAGGTTTTCTGCCTCTCGGGTGTGAACGTGGATACCTCGCTAAGAACTGAAATACAAACCCCTGCGGTGAAACAGTAGTTAAGATAACAAACTGGTCAGGAAAATTAAACAGCGCTGATTAGCCTGCAGTGGAAAAAATCATACAGGAGCGGAGCTGTTTTTACTTTTTTTGTGCGGTCTTGTTGTCGACGTGGCGGAGTGAAGCAGTCGATCAGGAAATGAGCTTTTTCTGAAAGTCACATCTGAACACGGTTACAACATTTCAACGCCGCAAAAACTTGCGAGGGGCCAAGAGCACGAGCTGTGAGTTGATCTACAAGCTGGTGTAGTGTTTGGTTTGGCTTTCTGCCACCAGAGGGCAGTTTTTTTTTCCTCTGGAGGATTCTTTCAACCATTAACCAAACGTTACGGATCCAATCCCACTAATTTCATATTGCTTTTTTTGTTCTTGCTGTCCTATGTAGATTTTCATGTCAAACAAAAAGTCAAACATACAGAGGGCTGCTGGGCTTTCAGGAGGTTTTTCGAGCAGGTGTCTATGAGCTCATACACTCAATCACTGGTCTTTAAGGTCTGCGTGTCTCGCTCTGGAGGCTCCTTACAAATTATTTTAGTGGATTTACAAATTATACACCCTTCCTAACGAGTGCTGGAGTCTGTGGTGTGTTATTATCTCATAAAGCAATGTTATTTCTCACATAGTCTTTTCTGCCTTTCACTTTTCCGGAAATCTCGATCTCTCTGTTACGTCCTTTGTGCTTACAGGGTTACAGGTATGGCTCGGATTTTCCTCTGTTTTGCTTTTACTGATCAAGTGCTAGTTTAATCAGGCAGCTGTTTAGATAGGATGATGAATTGTGGGGCAGCAAATAAAAAAAGCTTCTTGAATCCCAGTTGCTATGTGCCAGAGCTTGGTTTGCCTTCAGATCCCTGCATGAGCGCAATTAAAACTATTTTTAATGCCGCGCTGGTTTTTCCAAGCCGGGGCGCCTGCTTAGGGACGCCATCTTTTTTCACCATAGAGAAGTCCTTATTATGCACTGTTACTCTCTGACTTTATTTGCTTTGACAAGATTTTATTTCGTGGGTCAAGTTCAAAGAATCTCTCCCCTCTCGCTCATAATCCCTGGTTCTGAAAAAAAGGAAGGAAAGAAAAAGAAAAAGGACGAGAAATATGCAGAGGTTATTTTCGCCCTGGAGGAATGAATCAGGAAAAAGAGAGAGAGAGAGAGAGAGAAGAGGCTGATTGAAAGCATTTAACCCTTTGTAGGCCAGAAGGGTAATAACCTTTATGAAATAAACCCAGATTGTGAACATCATCGAGGTCAGATTGTTAAGAGCGGAGACGTGATTCGAAGTCCACATGTTCGAACTGTAAAAAAAAACCACAAGTATTTTGTTCGTGTAGCGAAAACAGATGTGTGTCTCTGAGAAAGAAGAAAGAAAAAAGAGCTACTGGACTTGTTGCGGCTGTCGAAGTATTTTTCTCAGACCGCCCTGACCCGCGTTCCAAACAGCACCAGACTGTGTTTGAGAATTAAATCACAACTTTATTTTATTCAGAACTTTTTAATTAAACAGTGATGTGCGGTTCATCACCAAAAAGTTCTGAATTCTTCCTAAAAGTTTGACGTGTTGTTCTTTGAGAAATAATAAAAAATGTGCTATCAGAGAAATGAAAGAAGTAGGGGTGTGCTGTTATAGGAAAACAATCAACTTCAGGGATTGAACAGGAACTCCATCACTAGGTGTTTTATTGCGTATGTATAATGATGCAGCTGATTCGCCACTATAGAGCTTTGAGGCTAAAGTAATGGCAGCCCGTAGCCACCAGTTCAGCATTGTGCACTTACTCACTGTGTAGTGATTTTGCTAAATGCTAAACTAGCACCACTTTGCTAATCGAATCTTTTAAAAGAACATTCTAATTGGATGACATTTTCGTGTTTAACCTCAGCAGCATTTCTTTCTCGCTGTAAACGACGTGATCTTCATACTGGTCTCAAATCAAGACTTAGATCCAGGTTTTCTTCCTTTTTTCAGAAGCACCAATGCTTCGTACGTAGCCACGATGATTAACGGCTCACTAGCTCATGCTTACTTAGCGATCATGCTCACCCTTCCTGAAAGTGAGCACAGGAGCTCAGAAACTTTCGTCCACTTTGATTTATTTTTTTTTTGTATTTTTTTGTGAAGGCGGATTTTAACGAATAGCTGTGGGTTTAACGCGTCATGTTTCATAAAACTGTACAGACTCTCTCTCTCGCTCTCGCTCACTCTCTCTCTTTCTCTCTCTCTCTCTCTCTCTCTCTCTCGCTCTCACATGCGCTCTCTCTCTCACTCTCTCTCTCTCTCGCTCACATGCACTCTCTCTCACTCTCTGTCTCTGTTTCTTTCTCTCTCTTTCTCTCTCTCTGGTGGATTTTATTCTCCAATGTTCACTGATTGAGTCCAGACTGTTTTTTTTTTGTTCCGAAATTCATGACGAATGTTTTTAATCATCAGCTGCACCGCTAAAGTTTCAGAGAAAGAAAGCAGGAGTGGAAATTACCAAAAAGACATTTTGCGGTATTTTTTTTGCATTATAATGACTTGGTGACTCAGATGTTGATGTTTTGTATTTATTTGTAGAAGGTTTATTCGGTGGTTCTGCACTGATCCAGACCAGAATAATTAGCAGAAATGGTGTTGAGGTGGGTTTGAAAAATTTTTTATAAATTAAAAAAAACGCTGTTTTGGGATGTCCTCAAATCTTTAGTTCCATTTGGTGGAAGTGGAACCTTCCCAATATCAATCATTATTTAATTATTAATTATTTAATTATTTAATTTTAATAAAGAACACACACTTGCTTATTTTGGGAAAAGAAACAAACAAAAAAAGCCATAACGTCTATAAATCTCTAGCATTTTGATTATTATCTTTACCTCCAGCTCTAAAACATCATCATCATGACCCTGTAAACCTTTCCTTTATATTCTGGGTTAAACCTGATAAACCCGAGAGATCCACTGCAACCAAAGCCACTTTTTCTTCATCTTTTTTATTTTATTTCAGGATCTCATTGTTGTGTCATGTACGTGCCTTGAAAATGAATTTACAATGTAGTCCTCGACACCTTTAATGTTTTTTGCACAAATTGTACATAAAGAAGTTTTTTGTTTGTTTGTTTTTGTTTTTTTTTTTAAATAAAGAACTTGGATTTGAACGGTGGTGAGTTTGTGCTTGTGTTTAACCCTCTGAATAAAACAGCAGAAGGTTCTTCTTTAGAAAGATTTTAAGATTTTAAAAGGCAGTGCTCAAGCTAACATTAGCAACTCAGCTCGAACGATCCAGTTATGACTTATATCATTCATTTTTATTTCCATTATTTCATAATCATGGAAATGTTTTAGCATATTTTTTTTTTTAGCAGTTTGGTTTAGCTTGTTTGCTGTACAGTTAAGCTCTTGGCTATGATGCTAGTTCCTGGGTTGGTTTGTTAATTATAATGCTAGTTCATAAACAATCCTGTTTTAAACAGTAAATTCATCATCACACTGCTAGTTATAATGCTAGCTGATCATTACACTGCTAGTTATAATGCTAGCTGATCATTACACTGCTAGTTATAATGCTAGCTGATCATTACACTGCTAGTTATAATGCTAGTGTATGATTACACTGCTAGTTATAATGCTAGCGTATGATTACACTGCTAGTTATAATGCTAGCTGATCATTACACTGCTAGTTATAATGCTAGTGTATGATTACACTGCTAGTTATAATGCTAGCTGATCATTACACTGCTAGTTATAATGCTAGCTGATCATTACACTGCTAGTTATAATGCTAGTGTATGATTACACTGTTAGTTATAATGCTGGTGTATGATTACACTGCTAGTTATAATGCTAGTGTATGATTACACTGCTAGTTATAATGCTAGTGTATGATTACACTGCTAGTTATAATGCTAGCTGATCATTACACTGCTAGCTATAATGCTAGCTGATCATTACACTGCTAGTTCTAATGCTAGTTTATGATTACACTGCTAGTTATAATGCTAGTGTATGATTACACTGCTAGTTATAATGCTAGTGTATGATTACACTGCTAGTTATAATGCTAGCGTATGATTACACTGCTAATTATAATGCTAGCTGATCATTACACTGCTAGTTATAATGCTAGCATAAGATTACACTGCTAGTTATAATGCTAGCTTATGATTACACTGCTAGTCATAATGCTAGCCGATCATTACACTGCTAGTTATAATGCTAGCGTATGATTACACTGCTAGTTATATATTGGTGATATACAAGACTCCTATTAGATTCATTTCAATCCTCGCCATTTTCTCACTCATATAGCATCATTTTTTTTGACATTCTAAATCATCTCATACAGAACACTATTTCCTTCTTCAGTCTGCATTTTCTATTCAGGTTTAAAGGTCAGTGCTTGTGTTTAAAGCCGGTGGTCTAGACCACTCCAAAAAAAAAACTCCAAAAAACAAACATCTGGGAACCTTGGAGGTGTGAACTACACACAGGTGTTTTTAATAATCTGAACGTGGAAAATCCTCTGCAGCTACGTAACCCAACTCTGAACACCAGCAACTTTTCTCACTACTTAAATCTCTGATGCTAATTACAGATATATGGTATAATATATTAACAATCCCATTACTAGTATTTACATAAATCAGACAGCAGGATGCTAAAGAACCCAGTGTCTCCAAGGTCCCATATTTCTAATATCATATGTTCCAGAGGTTCTATGTTCCCACCTCTGATTTAGCTCCAAACAGTTCTTTACAGACGTACACATATTCTAATATTTTGAGGTGTGACCTGTAAGCACTCTGCTTTGAGAGACTCCAGCATCTTCAGGTTCCTTTAAGGATAAACAGGTCCATCTAACTCCCTCTGAAGGATCCTCCCTGATAACAGATGGTAAAGTTTCAACTCTAAATTTCCATATTAATCTAAGAATCATGGCTCCTCTACATATGTTCCAAACATCCAGTGACAGTGTTTACGTCCTGAGTGTGTATATATCTCTTCCCTGAAGCTGTGATGCTGCATCCTCTCGGCTCTCATCAGGGAATAAATCAGCCGACGTGTCAAGTTTGTTTAAATAGAAGCACTTACACGTGCAGTTTTGCTAAAATCCTGCACTACTGGCGTTCACACAGATCACTGCTGAGGACCTGCAGAGATGGAATCTGCATTAAAATGAAATAATCTTAGCATGCCGTGTTACAGTGAGAAGGAATATATTTAGTCCTGCATCATTATTTATTTTAAAATCGATTTAGATATTTATACACAGCAGTATATCACCAGGAGCGATCATCGGGACCCAAGACCTACATTTAAAACAGGCCATATTTTGTCTACAGATTTTTCAGCTCAATTCAAAACAGCTGTAAATCAAACCGCATAAAATTCAGCAAAAAATCATCTGGTGGAAAAGTTCTTCAGCATACAGCGAAGTGTATTTTTTATTTTCAGTGTTCTGTATTATTTGTAAACAGGAGCGAGACAAATCTCTAAGTAAAATAAAAAGCTTAATGAATATTGATGCTGAGTCCTGGACTGTGATTGGTCAGAAGGCGTTGATTAGTTCTCTAGAACAGCAGCTCTGAGAGTAGCGCAGGTTTATATCAATGATATCATATTATATCAATGTTATCGTTTCTATAGTAACAGCTCATTCAAAGGGGTGTGTACAGCGCGCGCTCCACATTTAAACGTGTGTAATTATTGATATGGTGAAGTTTTCTTCTTCTTTATGTGACATGTAAGGAAGGAGTCTCCAGTGTCAGCGCTGTGTAACAGTCAGAGGTAAAGCTGTGACCTTAAGTTTTCCCACATCTTCAGGACAGAGGAGTTTACACTTCTTTGCGGTTTCTCACTAACACCACAAACTGATTCTGAGAAAAAAATTCTTTAATAAATGATCAATTGTAATTGTTGGCAAACTGTTGTTGTATAAGAGGAATAAAACACATCCGGGACGTGCTGTTATAGGATAATAATCAAATTTGGGTGGTAACCGTAATCACAATATCCTGTGTTTGACCATTGTGTGTACTTATCATTACTCTGGTGTCCCAATTTAATTAAACAGTAAAATAAGTGGTCAGTAATACGATTTAAACTCATACCTGTGGTGTAATAATGACACGGGGACATTCTTATTCCAACATCTTATTTTTACAGTTATATTGATATAGCGCTTTTCTAGACACTCAAAGCACTTTATATAGCATGGGGGTGGGGGGGGGTCTCCTCAACCACCACCAATATGTACTGTAACATCCACCTGGATGAAGCGACGACAGCCATAGTGCTCCAGAACTCCCACCACACACCTGCTATTAGTGGAGAGCAGAGAGTGATGTAGCCAATTCAGAGATGGAGATTATTAGGGGGTGATAGAGAAGGGTCAATGGGGGAATTTGGGCAGGACCCCGGGGTTATATCCCTACTCTTTACCATAAGTGTCCTGGGATTTTAAATGACTACAGAGAGTCAGGACCTCGGTTTAACGTCTCATTTCAATTCAATTCAATTCAATTTTATTTGTATAGCGCTTTTTACAATAGACATTGTCTCAAAGCAGCTTTACAGAAATATCAACATGGTATACAGATATTAAAGGTGTGAATTTATCCCAACTGAGCAAGCCACTGAGTGGCGACGGTGGCAAGGAAAAACTCCCTAAGATGTTTTAAGAGGAAGAAACCTTGAGAGGAACCCGACTCAGAAGGGAACCCATCCTCATCTGGGTAACAACAGTTAGTGTGAAAAAGTTCATTATGGATTTATATGAAGTCTGTATGGCCTTAGGAGCAGCCGTAGTCCCAGCAGTCTGGAATTAGAGAAGATTTGAGCTCCATCCAGAGGCAGAAAGGATCTGGATCTCTAGTATCTCCACAAATTCGTGTGGGGCTCGGTGAAAGGAGAGAGGGAGAAAAAAGATAATTATGACTGCGAAGTAGTAGAACAGAATCTAGTCAGGGTAGGCTTGAGTAAACAAATACGTTTTAAGCCTAGACTTAAACACTGAGACTGTGTCTGAGTCCCGAACACTAATAGGAAGACTGTTGCATAACTGTGGGGCTCTATAAGTGAAAGCTCTTCCCCCTGCTGTAGCCTTCACTATTCGAGGTACCGTCAAATAGCCTGCATCTTTTGATCTAAGTAGGCGTGGCGGATCATATAAAACCAAAAGGTCGCTTAGATATTGTGGTGCGAGACCGTTTAGTGCTTTATAGGTTAATAAAAGTATTTTATAGTTAATGCGAGATTTTACTGGGAGCCAATGCAGTATTGATAATATTGGTGTGATATGGTCATATCTTCTAGTTCTAGTTAGGACTCTAGCAGCTGCATTCTGGACTAACTGGAGCTTATTTATATTATATATATATATATATATATATATATATATATATATATATATATATATATATATATATAATTTGAAAGACTTCAGACAGCTGTAATGTGAGGAATAAAGGTGGCGGGACTTGATTGGACGTGATTGGACGTTTTCCGTTTGTGAATACACGCTAATAAAGCAGCTCTCTCTCTCTCTGACTGCACAAAGCATGTAGTGACCTGAAACCATCACTGAACTACAAACAGGAAATGAGCCACAAGGTCGTGAACTCTCCTGACCTTTAACCTTTTCAGTGTGTGACCAAATCGACTGAGAATTCCACACACTGAGCTCATTCACTGCTGGAACTGAATTACTTTTATACACAAAATGAAGGAACCTATGAATTATTTATTAGCTGCATATGAGTTTGGCTCTGTATAGATATTTAACATATTTTCCACACAATAAGACAAATAACAGGCCTTATGACATCACCAGCAGTGACAGTGAAGCAGGGAAGTGGGTGGAGCCAGATGATGGAGTAAAATTTTACAGAAAGATTGAAAGTATAATTTCAGTCACTGTTTTATTAGTGCAGTAATAAAGAGAGAACCAAAGGAACTGAGACACCAGCGCATGAGACAGAAATCCCACTGTACATAATAAACAGTTAACAGTAAGTGGTATAAACAACACACACACACACACACGGTGATTGATCTTCTGGGATTGAGTTATGTGAGAAATTAATATTTCATACATTTTGTCGTCTCCAATTTGACATAATGAAAAAGTCATTAAGTGCTAAACGAATCAGGGCGGAGCATCTGAATTATTAACCGTCTGAGCGTCAGACGTGTCGCTCTCTCAGATACAGCCTGGGCCTCGCTGATGGAGACCTTCCAGGGGCATGACCTCATTCCCAGCGTTAAGTCTTTAATTAAGACACAAACGGCTGAGGCCCGTTACTAATGTAAAACTCATCAGACTTTAAGCGTAGCCTGAATTTATTGTACGATTTATTAAACCAAAGCTGAGATGATAAATCAGTCTGACTGGATATCACTATAGAGTTAACTTCACACTTTACTTTATTAGATACCTGAATAACACATCAAATAAATTTCATTCCAGGGATAGATATATGCAGGGACAGCCTACATAGCTGCATCTTAAATCTCACACCAACAGTTCCCGCCCACATTACCACTGTAACCAATCAGACCACAGTTCCTGCCCACATTACGACTGTAACCAGTCAGACCACAGTTCCCACCCACATTACCACTGTAACCAATCAGACCACAGTTCCCGCCCACATTACCACTGTAACCACTCACACCAACAGTTCCTGCCCACATTACCACTGTAACCAATCAGACCACAGTTCCTGCCCACATCACCCCTGTAACCAATCAGACCACAGTTCCTGCCCACATCACCACTGTAACCACTCACACCAACAGTTCCCGCCCACATTACGACTGTAACCAATCAGACAACAGTTCCTGCCCACATCACCTCTGTAATCAATCAGACAACAGTTCCCGCCCACATTACCACTGTAACCACTCACACCAACAGTTCCCGCCCACATTACGACTGTAACCAATCATACAACAGTTCCTGCCCACATCACCTCTGTAATCAATCAGACAACAGTTCCTGCCCACATTACCACTGTAACCAATCAGACCACAGTTCCCACCCACATCACCACTGTAACCACTCACACCAACAGTTCCCGCCCACATTACCACTGTAACCACTCACACCAACAGTTCCTGCCCACATTACCACTGTAACCAATCAGACCACAGCTCCCGCCCACATCACCACTGTAACTAATCAGAGCTGCAGGATTTCTAAAGGATCAGAACATTTTAAAGATCTTTTATTTTTTATTTATTTTATGTTAATTACAATATAAATGACAATAATTTATTCATTAATTTAAAAATGAGATAAAATAACTTTTAAAATGTATTATTTGTTTTAATGTTTTAAGTGTGAAGGTAAATTTGGATTTCTCTCTGGTCATAGCAACAAGCAGCAATGCTAACAGCCATGCTAACAGTCATGCTAACAGCGATGCTAACAGTCATGCTAACAGTGGTGTCAGTAATGGAGTCCATTAGGGTTAAAGAGTGCATTGATTGGAAATGAAAAGTGCTTCATGATTGTATTAATAATGAATAAATTAATGAACTGCTCACTGGTTTAACGCGTGTATTGACGTGAAGTGTGTAGAGCAGAGGCTGATGGAGTCATGTGGAGAACCTTCACCGTATGGAAATATGATTAAATCACATCTGACAACTCGATTTGCCACATTTCAGCAGCGTGTGAGAGGAGAGATGTCATTTAATTCACACTCCTTCGACCTTGAAATAATTTAATCATCTCGTCTCATGGGAGAAAACAACCAAACACACCCATGTGATAATTTATTCCAACAATCTGCTTCTCTTGTCCTTCATCACATATCTTTATCCACAACACACACACACACACACACACACACACACACACACACACACATTCACTCACTTTATTGTGTGTTTGATTTTTGGCTCATTTCCAGTCAGACTTTCTATTTTCTGTGCAAATGCAACATTGGATGCAATTTGTCAAGTGTATCACATTTACACACTTGTGTATTATATTAAACTTTTTATATATTTATTTTTAAAGGAATGGATGTAAGTAACAGATGTCTGTGGTAATATTTGGACAGGATTAGTTTTCTGCTTTTTAATTCTGATTGTTTAACATGGGATCTGTATAAATCACAGAGATGGGCGTGTCTTCACCATGTGCACACACACTCATCATGCTTAAAACTCCATGTGTACTACACACATCTTTAATACACACTGAATGTTCTGATCTTTATTTATAAGCGCTTGTTGTAGCGGGCGTGGCCACGCTTGATCATTAACAGGTCACGTGACCATAACATGTTTGAAGTCTGTACTGTACCTGTGCTAGGTCACCTGTGTTATTTTATTGTTCTGGATTTTAAACATGAGATAATAGAAGAGAGAAAAGAGTGAGCGCTTCCTCGAGTGTCTTTATACTGAATAAAATTTTTTAAAAAAACTCTTTTCCCACAGGATATTACATAATCTTTATCCTCCTATTAGTTCAGACTGTATACATATAGTATTACCTGCAGTTATTTCTACTGCTCAGGTTATAGAAGGGAAAATACGCCGTAATCTTTCAGACCGGATGGACTCAGGCTAAAACCCTAGACATACTCCGGGAATAATTACATTACACACCTCCACATGGAAAACTAATCCCGTCTGAACAGTAGTCATACGGAGTTATAACCGTACCTGCGATTTCACACACTCGCTTAGTTAAAAATTCAATTACAGAGCTTAATGTTGTAATTTGAAGGAAATATTTGAAAATTTGGGCTTAGAGAATTTCCCAGACCGATACTGGTACTGAAACCCTGCGGATCAGCTGATATAAGTCTTAAAATTATTTCTTAAATGTGAAACAAATACAGGAAAAAATACACAACTGACACAAAACTGTAGCTTTCACTCAAAACTCACTTACACTGCAAATAAATGTACTAAAGTATAAAGTATAAATATAATAAAATAAATACTAAAAAAAATGCAGTCTAATCTCTTTATACAGTGTGGGAAATAAGTATTGAACACGGCAATATTTTTTTCAGTAAATATATTTCCAATGAGGTTATTCACATGAAATTTTCACCAGACATCAGTATTAACTCAAGAAATCTGGAAATATAAAGAATTCACAACATTAAAATCCATAAATAAAGTTATGTGTAATAAAGAGGAATGACACGGGAAAAAAGTATTGAACACACTAACTGAAATGTATTTAATACTTAGTGGAGAAGCCTTTGTTTGTAATGACGCTTCAAAACGCTTCCTGATGAGTACCATCTTTATTTTCTCATATTTATATACACGAGACACATTTTGACATTTCAGGAACATTATTCCTTCAAATCCGACTTAAAGACCCTTAACACAGCCATTAACACATTTAAGTCCGCTTTACAATTCTGAGTGTACCAGTACAGAAACTTCACACTCGTCAGCCGATCATTATTAATAAAGTCCCCATTAATTAGTGTGTAATTGTGTAAGAAATCCTCATATGAAGCTCTGAATATCCTCTTAACACATGACGAGCTTCAATTTTCCAGATTACGCGATGTGATGGAGGAGCTGGAGCTATTTCTGAGTGTAAAAGTGAGTCACTGCTGAAGCTTTAAACCATCTTTCATGTGGAGTGAGAGTGATGCAGTCGTGTCTGATTATATTAATTATATTAATCATGAAGCTCATGAGTCTAAACTCAAACTAATGTACACTTGATATTAATTTATTAATCAAATTTAATTCATTATCGTTATATCATTTCATATCTATATTACTGTGTACTGCAGTTACTTAATACAGCAGCAATAACCCAGACAGTTAATTAAAAAAATACAATAAAATAAAATATAATAATAGCCTGAATATCCTCTGACATCAGAATTATGAATGATTAATCATAATAATTAAATAATAAAGACTGTAATATTCTGCGACAGTCACTACATACTGTATGTTATTTCTCTCTGATGTAATCACAGTTATTTATATAAAGAGTAAAACACTCAGGGTTGTGCTGTTATCGGAAAACCATCCATGACAGAGTGGTGTGATGCAGCCTGACACAGAGCACGGTCACTGTTACCACCCAGAAGTTGATTATTTACGATAACAGCATGTCCCTGAGTGTTTTATTCCTCTTATGCCACAACAATTTGAAGCAATGACAATATTTTTATTTATTACAGAATGATGTCACACTTTTATCCATTTATAGTTACAATTAATGTTCCTGATACAAGTTCGTTCCTGATATCACTTACGTTATAGCAGCTATAAACAGACTTTTTACACTCTCTCTCTCTCTCTCTCTCTCTCTCTCTCTCTCTCTTCAAGTTAATAAGATTAAAAAAAAGAAAAAACGCAGCTTGTCAAGTTACCACAAAGAAGCTCCTCTGTCCTGAAGATGTGGGAAAAGTGCTGACGCTGGAGACTCCTTCCGTAAATTTTACAGAAACATCTCCTTATACAAAACTTCAACATACATATCAAATATTAAACCTGTGCACCGTACACGTCCCCGTGAATGAAGCGTTACTATAGAAACGATGCCGTATTACTGTATTATTTGCAGTATATAGAAGCAATATAGATAGAGATGAGTATGTTGCCCATTTTCACAGCTCAAATACTTGACACGTAAAAAAAAAGCAAGTCATTTAATTCCTGGGGTGTCATTATGAGTTTATTTGTGTTTGTGAGTTGGATTAACTACAGAAAGTACACGACTGTTCTATTACACAGCCTGTGTGGTCTCTCTCACATAAAAGTGCGGTAAAGTGTTATAACCGGCACCATGTTTATTAACACACTGTAAACCTGACGGGCAGAAAACAGGCTCAAGCACTAAGCATATTTCATCGGGCTAATAGCATTTACACTGGTAATGCATCTTTATTATAATCTGAGGCTCCAGTACAGCAGTATTTGTACTTACTCATACTGAGAAGCTCAGCACTTTAGTGAAAGAAAGACATCCCGGTCAGTGTGAATTAAAAACCCTGAACTGCACACTCAATTATATTTAAGCCTATGATTGTTCATTTTTGCTATTTGGAACTGAATTTTAGTTGATGTTAAATGTGTTTGAAGGAGTTTTACTCGGCATTCAGGAATGCATGATGCACCACGCCCAGGTGAAACAATAAGCACATAAAACAGTGTTCATACAGTAAATCAGATTCATTTGCAGATCTTTACCACTGTGGCAGAAACAGGGTTTTTAAATCTGCACTGTTTTTCTGTTTATAGCCTAGCAGGAAACCTCCACCTCTAAAATTCTACATTTACATGCCTGGTTTTTGCTAATCTCTCTCTAGTTTTAAGTAGACAAGTGTATTTGTGTCTTATAAATCAGCACAAAGATGTGAGAATGGAATACCCCTCGCACCCCACCACCACCACGAGCTGGCATCACAATAATAATTACTATAATAACGATAATTCGTGTAAAGTTTATGTAATGATCAAAATAACTGATAATACATCTTAGAATCATGTTTTTGTTACATTTTTTTCATTAAATGTGCTGGGCTTGCTCTTTAAAGCTTCATTAACTCAGTAATCGAAGGTCATTATATACTTTTTAACATGTTTTCACATGTGAACATAACAACTCCAGAGTGCAAGAGCAGATTAATATGGGTCACACATCTCAGGTTAATTCCCACACATTAATTCCCTTCCAGGTCGGCGGAATTTATAAATAAATTTATTCCTCAGCCATGTGTGCCAGTTTGAAACCTGAACTTTTAGAGGTCTTCTACTCTTACACTGAGTTCTCTAACACTATGGCTATTAATTATGCCATCAATCACAGGCAGAGTGACAGCCAAATAATACACAGGCTGAGTTAATATCGGACAAAAGGCTGCTAACAATCACCGACATTGTTCAGCCTGACGTTCAGATGACTGTCTAACAATGGACTCTGACACAAGCTCACAGCTCACCATTTTCACCATTGGAGATGCATGGGAACACACACTCTGAACTCATATTAATGTTTCATGCCACAAAGCTGCTTTTAAGTATCTGATTACCTGCTGATTACCTTATATTAGTGTGTATAGAGCAGATTCTATAAATAAATACTTCGTAAATCATTATATTTTGGACTACTTTATTATAATCTAAGACAGATCTATTTAATGTCTATCAGTCGTAATTCTTACAAGAGCCTGATTCTTCTTTTACAGCTGACATCTTTGAAGAAGTTTAGATTTATTGGATAAAATGAAGATTAAGTAATGCTCAGTGAATCATGATCCAATCAATGAGGTATTGTAATACATTCTTCCTTTCCTCATTTCTTGCTCCAGCTCCACCTTGGCTATGGCCAAGACAGTGAATGGCACTCATGCTAGTTTGTCTCTATCTTTGTCTTCCGTGGTTGTTCAGTCAAATCCATTTTGCGTGATGTCTTTGCCAAATTTTGCATCTTTACAGCTCCCGTTGTGAGCCATATATACTAGCACCATTTCACACCTTGCATTGGAAAACACAATCTGTACAGGATGTTCACATCAGGATGGAGTTAAGAGGGAAACTCCCTACACACATTACACAAACTGTATTAAATATCCTAGAAAACCAAAGCAAAGAACACTGATTCTTCTCATGTCACAGCCTCGGACCCTGATTCTTCCCCCGTTACAAGCCTAGATCCTTCCATAGTCTCAATCCCAGGTCCTGATCCTTCCATAGTCTCAGTCCCAGGTCCTGATTATTCCACAATCTCAATCCCAGGTCCTGATCCTTCTATAGTCTCAATCTCAAGTCCTGATCCTTCCATAGTCTCAATCCCAGGTCCCGATCGTTCCACAGTCTCAATCCCAGCTCCCAATCCTTCCACAGTCTCAATCCCAGGTCCCGATTCTTCTACAGCTTCAATCCCAGGTCCCAATCCTTACACAGTCTCAATCCCAGCTCCCAATCCTTCCACAGCCTCAATCCCAGGTCCTGATTCTTCCACAGCCTCAATCCCAGGTCCTGATTCTTCCTCAGTCTCAATCCCAGTTTCTGATCCTGCCACAGTCTCAATCCCAGTTTCTGATCCTGCCACAGTCTCAATTCCAGTTTCTGATCCTTCCACAGTCTCAATTCCAGTTTCTGATCCTTCCACAGTCTCAATCCAAGTTTCTGATCCTTCCACAGTCTCAATTCCAGTTTCTGATCCTTCCACAGTCTCAATCCCAAGTCCTGATTCTTCCACAGTCTCAATCCTAGATCTTGATTCTTCCACAGTCTCAATCCCAGTTTCTGATCCTGCCACAGTCTCAATCCCAGTTTCTGATCCTTCCACAGCCTCAATCCCAGGTCCTGATCCTTCCACAGTCTCAATTCCAGTTTCTGATCCTTCCACAGTCTCAACCCCATGTCCTGATTCTTTCACAGTCTCAATCTGAGGTCATGATTCTTTCCCAGTATCAATCCCAGGTTCTTATCCTTCCACAGAGTCAATCCCAGGTCCTGATCTTTCCACAGTCTCAATCCCAGGTCCTGATCCTTCCACAGCCTCAATCCCAGGTCCTGATCCTTCCACAGTCTCAATTCCAGTTTCTGATCCTTCCACAGTCTCAACCCCATGTCCTGATTCTTTCACAGTCTCAATCTGAGGTCATGATTATTTCCCAGTATCAATCCCAGGTTCTTATCCTTCCACAGAGTCAATCCCAGGTCCTGATCTTTCCACAGTCTCAATCCCAGGTCCTGATCCTTCCACAGCCTCAATCCCAGGTCCTGATCCTTCCTTACCCTCAATCCCAGGTTCTAATTCTTCCACAGCCTCAATCCAAGGTCCTGATCCTTCCACACCCTCAATCCCAGGTCCTGATACTTCCACAGTCTCAATCCCAGGTCCTGATCCTTCCACAGTCTCAATCCTGGGTTCTGTTTTCCAATGTTCAGCAAAAGTTGGTCATTATAGACATGTTCCCAAAGCACATCCCTGGCAAAAGTTTCCTAATTAGTGAAACATAATAATTTCATGATTATTTTCACAATAATAACTAATGAAACATAGCACCATATTTCTACTGCGCAGCCATCTTGGTCAGGAATCCGACCCTTTCACAGTCTCAATCTCAGTCTATAATCCTTTCCCTTTCACAGGCCCAGTCTCTAATCCTTTCCCTTTCACACACAATAGTTTTGTCTGTTGTTTGTTTGTACTTGTCTTGCTGTCATCTCAGTATATCTTCTCTGTCCTCTTTTTGTGAAGTCTTGAATTTCCACTGCAGTTCCTATGTGCTTGTTTTTTTTATCTAGTTTTCCTAGTTTGTTAATCTGGAATTTATGGTTTTGACCCTGTCTGCATGTACCTTGGAGAAACATAGATAAAAACACAATACATCTACATCATAACATCTGTCTCCTGTGTGATAAGCTCATATCTTAATCATTTTCCATGTCCTCGTACCTGCATCTAAATCCCAAATGTGATCTCTGTGAGAATACTTTCCATGTCTTGCACTCCTTTGAGAGCTGCACAATTTTTCTCACATTGTTTCTACTAACAGTTTTCCTCAAGCGGTTATTTTACGATGTTTCACAGAACAAAATGGGAGGATAAAGAGTGAATTTGAGCAGTGTGAAGATATAGATCCCATCAGAATGAGGGCAGCTGAGACGGCCTTATTCTTCTTCTCCTCCACACACACTGCATCTGAGAGTCTCGGTAGAAAGAGAAAGGACCAGTTTCATAAAAAAGTTATAATTATGGATCTCATTTCCCCAAAGCTTGTGTTTTATTCTCCCTAAACTGAAGAATAATGGATGATCTGAGATTGTCTTACGCTATAATCGACAGCATGAATGATTCATAAAACTGCACAAAGCCTTTTATCTGCTCGGAAATGTTCTTACTGACCGAGACGACAGCTTCAGAAACGTCTGAATATACAGTTATCTATCTGTCTGTCATTCAGTTTATCTGTCTGTCTGTCTGTCTGTCTGTCTATTTAAACTGAAGCTGTGTGTTTTCATCAAACACCATATGTTTACTTTCAGTTCAGAACAAGCTTGGGACGTTTTAACGCCACATGGGTGTTTAAAACGACTGTAAACAAATCACAGCACAGACAGTAAACACATGATGTAAGAAGATAAACAGCAGCAGGCAACACGGCACTGAGGTGACAAGGTTGTGTGGGGGGGTGGGGTTTTCAGGAAATATACTTCCTTTAGTCAGGAGCTCTAACTGTATACACGGTTCCAGCTACCAAAGGAAGCCGACTGGACCGGGTCATGCAGAAAGCTGCTCGTCTGCATTTATTTCACCAATAATGATAAACGCATGATATTCTTTCCGTTCAAGTCATTAAAGTTGTGAGAACAGCTAGCTAGGACACAGCCATTACGTCTTGTATATGGGTAATGTAAAGAGCCAGTGACAGTGGAAATGAATCAGAACCATCCAGAAACCATCTGGAAAATGACTAATAAATAGGATGTTGTGTGCCTAAAATTTAGATTTATTTAGCTAGTATGCAGCTGTTTAGTCTTTAAATGGAAAATGGAAAGGCAGAGAGAGTAGAAATGAGTCAGAATCATTCAGAACATCAACATTAATAAGTACACAATATTGTATGACTAAACATGTGATATATCTGGCTAGAATTCACTGAAATATTTTAAACGGACAATAGAAACATGCAGTGAGAGTGGAAATGAAACAGAATCATCCAGAACATGATGTGTTGGTAAATGACTAAGAAAAGACTCCATACAACTAAAATTATGATGGAAATACACTTAGCATACACTTAGATTGCTAACACAAATAACATGAGTTCAACTATATATAAGATCTTGTGAACTCTGAGTTATAAGGAAATTTCTTCTGGAAAGTTCCTGTTCATGCGGAATCTTATCATAAACATGGTGAACCCTCGACCCTGACTTTCCTGCAAGCCTCTAGCCATCTCCTTGAGCTGTATTATCTCATCTTATTTCTCGTGTCAAGCCCCAGCCTGCTAATCTTCTCGTTTTTCGACCTCTGCCTGCCTGTTAGAACTCGGATAATGGATTTGGTATCTCTGCTTGTTATCTGACCCCCGCTATGGACAATGATTCTCCGAAAGGACGAATCCAAAATAACCTGGAATAAAATGGAGAGATTTATGCTAATTTATGCTAATACTTTTAAAACAAAGATGACACATAGGGCAGTGTTTGTGCACTGGATGGTTGGGAGTTGTGTAAATGAGGCCATTTTCTGAAAATTAGATGATATTACATCTCTGTCCCAACAAGCAGCTATAATTCCTGTACAATATGGAATAATTACCCTCTCCACCAGCCCTAAGAATAACCTGAAGGAGAAAATGTTTGGGGCATTAATTAAAGCCCGTCATTTCACCATTGTTCCTGCCAATGAACCGGCTCGTGTGTTTTTTGTGGCTAATGGATGTTTCCTGTTATATGACCATTAATCATACTGGCGTTGATGCAGTTTTTACAGCATGCAGCAGATTTAAAGGTCCACTAAATAATAAATTCCGAGCAGATTTAATGGACGATATGTCTCGCCTTTGCGTGTCCTGATGCTCCTGTCAGTATATTTCAGGACAACGATCAGGTGATGGCTCAGAAATACAGGATATAATTCCAGTGCCCTTGTTTTCTCCACGTTTTCATATCCATTATCATTAATTATCACATTGTAAATGTGTTTGGGTGATAAATACACTTCCAGGCAAATGTGTTCCATAAAATCCCTAAATCTGTGTATTTAAAGACTTGTTCATCATCCATTCTTAGATGAATTATTATTTGTATTGCTGTATTGTGATTGTTGAACAGATTCTTAGTTGTTGTACATATTGAAGTTATTGATATGATGTGTATTCTCCTCAGTACCCAGTCGTTAGTGTCCCTGAGTGACCTGAGCTGTCACTGTGATGTACTGATGCGTAGTGCACTGATCATGAGGGTTACTACCCTGTGAGGAAAGAAATTGCTCCTGAGCCTAGATGTGACCTGATAACAGGAGTGTGTGGAGTCCTTGATGCTCTTCTTACATTAAGGTTGATTCTTTCTTTCTGTTAATTGTGTGCCCACATGCAGATTTAATGATGCGTTGCAGTGTTTTATTCTTCAGCCTCGTTGCTGTTGGAGTACTACACCGAACAGCACTATGTGATGATGGTACAGTGAGAGAATCTGACCATCACCTGACCTTTCTTTAGCCTCCTCAGGTAGTGTAGCCGGTGAGTTTTGTGAGTGATTGTGGAAGTGTTGATGCCCCAAGACAGGTCATTAGAAATGTTGAGGAACTTGAATCTGGACACCACCTCCACAGCTTCTCGTTTATGAGCAGTGGTGTGTGTGCATGGCTCCTGGATCAACTATGATCAACTTCTTGGTTTGCTTCACATTAAAGATCACGTTATTGTCACTGCACCATGCTGCTTGGTTCTTCACGTCCTCCCTATAAGCAGACTGAGTATGGTAGCAATGAGAGTTTAATCTGATCATCGCTGTATCGCCTGCAGATTTGATGATGGTGTCAGATTCATGGCTGAGAACATAGAGATGAGTGTAGCAGGGGTAGAGGAGGGTGCTCAGCACACAGCCCTGGGGGGAGTGATCCTGTGTTCAGGGTCAGGATGCAGGATGTATGTCAGACGAGCTTGACTGTTCGATTGTGGTTAGTTAAAAAAGTCCAGGTTCTAGTTTCAGGTTGCGAAGCTAAAGCCCACGTTGTGACATTTAGTGACCCGTTTTTCAGATCATCCTGGCATATGAGTTCTGATGCTCTAAATCAGGGGTGTGCAGTCTTATCCGGAAAGGGCCGGTGTGGTGCAGGTTTTCATTCCAACCAAGCAGAAGCCACAGCTGAGTCTATTGAAAGCCAAGATCAACTAATTAAACAGGTGGAATCAGGTGTGGCTCCTGTTTGGTCGGAATGAAAACCTGCACCCACACCGGCCCTTTCCGGATAAGACTGGACACCGCTGATCTAATTGATCCAGCATTACATTAAGGGCATTTGGGCAGACGCCTTTATCCAGAGTGATTTACATTTATGTCATTTATACATCTGAGCAGTTGAGGGTTAAGGGTCCAGCAGTGACAGCTCAGGAGGGTTGGGATTTGAACTCACGACCCTCCGAGCAGTAGTTCAATGTCCTAACCACTGAGCTACCACTGTCTGCTGTCCAGCATGGCGTGATGGTGTCATCAGTGGATCTGTTCATCTGATAGGGAAACTGCTGAGGGTCGAGGGCTGGTGGGACAATGCTCTTGACAATGTAGGACATGACCAGTGTCTCTAAGCACTCTGTAATAATTGGACTAAGCACCACTGGCCTGTAATCATTTAAGTTAATAATAATAATTCCATATATTTATATAGCGCTTTCTAGACACTCAAAGCGCTTTACACTGTATGGTGGAAATCTCCTCAACCACCACCCGTGTGTAGCCTCCACCTGGATGATGCAACGGCAGCCATAGTGCTCCAGAACTCCAACCACACACCAGCTATTAGTGGAGAGGAGAGAGTGATGTAGCCAAATCAGGGATGGAGATTATTAGGGGCCCTGATTGCTGTAGTACAGGGATAATGGTGGGACTACAGAGAGAGAGAGAGAGAGAGAGAGAGAGAGAGAGAGAGAGAGAGAGAAGATGTTGGTGAAAACATTTGCAAATGGGTTAACAAAGCAATTTCCTTTACAGGATCAATAACATACCCATTTCTCTCTCTATCTCTCTTTTTGTATGTACAGTATATGTCTGTGTGTCTGCCTGTGTGTATGGCTTCTTGTGTATCAGATTTATAGATCTGTTCACTCTTTGTCTCTGATACACTTTCTGTCTGATACACGTCATTCTGAATCTCTCCATCACTCTGAAGGCTGATGATTGGACGCTCTATAATAAAATAAAAGACTTTGTGAGTGTGTTAATGTGGATAAATCAGCCAGTTATTAACAAAGTAAATAGTCTCTCTCTCTCTCTCTCTCTCTCTCTCTCTCTCTCTCTCTCTGTCACACACACACACACACACACACACACACACACACACACACACACACAGAGATGAGCTTGTCAGGGTTTTTTTTTTCTGTATTATAAATAAATGGTACTGTCTGTATTCCTCAGAGCTCATCCTGGTCCTTGAGGACACTCAATATGCAACCGGTTAAACAGCAGATGGACAAACAGACTGTCTCCTGCTGAGGAAACACTGATGAAAAGGACTTAATAAATGATTCCATTTCACTTTCAGCATTGCATTTGCATTCATTACGCACAAACTCAACTCACAGAAATATGGGAACCAGAAATATTTATAAACTAAGACGCATCCATGTGAGAAAACCTCATACCAAGCTGAAATTTATCTCAATATCCCATTAGTATAAATCTCTCGGTTCTCAATTAGACATACGTCACTATTTATATACTTCTAAAGACTATAATAGCTGTTACAGTAAAATACTGAGTCACAGAGTTTCTGCAGCAACCTCGAAGCTGATTATTTTCCTGTAACAGAACGTCCCTCAGTGTTTTATTCCTATTACACCACAGCAACTTACCAACAATTACATTTCTTTCTGCATTCTGATTGGTCAGAAGGTGTTGATTAGTTCTCGAGAACAGTGGCTCTGACAGTAGCACATTTTTATATTAATGCACTCGTTCTAATACGTTATTGTTTCTATAGTAACGGCTGGTTCAGCGTACATGCCACAATAAACGGATTAAAAACTTGTGTAATGGTTGATGTTGAAGTGTAGAACCCGGTATGTACGGGTGCAGGGGAAGACTCGGGAGGCACAGCTTCGGGCCCACTTTTATTTTTTTAGCAGTTTTACAGTTCACTTTCAAAAACGCAACAAAAAACCAAACTAGCAGAAATGCAAACCAAAAGGGGAAATCATGAGCTTGTGGCTTTCGCCTCAAGATGGATGTGTGTGTGTGTGTGTGTGTGTGTGTGTGTGTGTGTGTGTTCCAAGCTCTGCCAGCTCTGCCACTCTCCCTCTCTGGCTCACAGCAGTCACTGAAAGCACAAAGAAACACACATAAGCAGGTTAACGGTAATAACCCACAGGTGAGGAGCCTCACGCGTTACCTGCCGGTTCAACCCGCCTCCTCTCCATCCACTGCTGACGCTCGACCACGCCCCTTCTACCATACCAAGTTTTTTGTAAGTTGACGTTTATTTCCCATTTATGGAAGGAGTCTCCAGTGTCAGCACTTTGTAACGGTCAGAGGAGTTTACTCAGTAACATGACGAGATCAATCCGAATCCTAACCCTAAGTAAATGTAACCATAAACGGATAAAAAGTATGATGTCTTTAATATTTAAAAATATTTTAATATTTAAAAAAAATTCTAACTGATGGTGAGTTGCTGTGGTGTGAGAGGAATAAAACACTTGGGGACGTGCTGTTATTAGAAACTAATCAACTACAGTGTGATAGCAGTAGCTCTGCTTCATCACTCCTCCCTGTCACTCAGTATTTTAACACACACTGATTTTCAAACCGCATCTTGAGACAAAACAAAAAGGTTGTCTCCATCTTTGGATAAGAAAAAGAGCAGTGAACTTGGGAAATGTTTAAACCAATAGTGAGTTTTGGTTTCACCAACTCTTTCCTCACCAACAATGCCCTTGGCTCTCTCACCAGATGCTGTGGCAGTGATGATGTCTCTAAAGCTTCTTTTTATTGCCAAAAAAGTGCTACTTCCTGTATAATGTCCTGTCTAAGTACAGTAAAGGAGATCTACAGTACACTAAAAGGTCATGCAGATCATCTTAATAACAATATAACAATGCAAATGTATAGTGCACAACTCTAGCATTTAACTCTGTGACAAAATCTAAACTTCCCCTCCAGATGTTCTGAAGCTGTCGTCTCGCTCGGTAAGAACCGAGCGGATAAAAGGCTTTGTGCAGTTTTATGAATCATTCATGCTGTCGATTATAGCATAAGACAATCTCAGAGCATCCATTATTCTTCAGTTTAGGGAGAATAAAACACAAGCTTTGGGGAAATGAGATCCGTAATTATAACTTTTTTATGAATCCTGATCTCCAGACTCTCAGATGCAGTGTGTAGAGGAGAGGGAGAACAGCACCGTCTCATCTGCCCTCGTTCCTCATTCTCTACAGCTTTATCTGAAATTCTTTATTTTTTTATGCTGGTGAATTGTTGGAGGAAATATCAGCTGAAACACATACAGAGAGAGAGAGAGAGAGAGAGAGAGAGAGAGAGAGACAGGGAGAGACAGGGAGAGAGAAAGAAAGAGAGAGAGAGACAGGGGGAGAGAGAGAGAGAGGGGGAGAGAGGGAGAGAGCGAGAGAGTGAGAGGGAGAGAGAGAGAGAGAGAGAGAGACAGGGAGAGACAGGGAGAGAGAGAGAGGGAGAGAGAGAGAGAGAGAGAGAGAGAATATATTTCTGAATATATTAAGAAAATAATAGACAAACATTTTTATTTTATTAAAGAATAACATGATTTACTTTTTATCTGTTTATAGTTACATTCCGCCCTAAATCATCACAGCAAGGCAACGTGGACGTTTCCAGGATGTCCTCGAGGACGTTATTTTGTAGGATCTAGTAAATTCTTCATATCGGCAGCCTCAAGGACTTTTTCCTGTTACTGTATAAATGTTTCCAAGATGTAAGAAGGCCACAGGACTAAATCTTAAAATATCGTAATTGCAAAGTCTTTTCAAAACATATTAGACCTGCCTGTAACATCCATCAGCTTACCAGAATGTTCTTCTAAAATTTTCTGCTATCGTTATGAGAACATGCCTTTCTAGCTGAGGTCATCCAGAAGGGAGCCAAACATCTGCAGTAATATCAACATCATCATACATCAAACACTCGCCTATCTACTGCTCCTCTAACGATCTATTAACATTCATCTAACACTCCTATTGCTCATCTAACATTCCTCTAACCTTCATCTAACGTCCCTCTAACGCTCATCTAAAACTCATCTAACATTCACATAACGTCCCTCTAACGCTCCTCTAATGTTCCTTAAACATAAACGTGTGTCGGCAGAGTGCAGAGTGCGTACACAACCACCCTACAATGTACAGTGTAAATATATTCCCAATGAACATTGGGATGAACAGTGTCTCAAAATGAGCCTTTTTCATTACACCCTAACGTGACGTCACGTTGGAACAAGCCCCACCCAGGGACTCTGCCCAATTAGCATAGCTCCTCCCCCGAGTGAGCTGCACACAGTCCGCCATGTTCTCCGTGCTGGAGTGGCTACAGTGATGAGAAGAACGTCTCAGCTTCGTAAATGTTGTAAGTGTTCTGTTGTTGTCTGTAAGAATGAACATAAGAGTCTTCATGTTCTCTTTTGAAAACTTTGTACGTTTTGTGCGAATCATTTTACACCAGGCTGCTTTCCGAATGAGCTTGTTAGCAGATTCCATGGCTAATGTAGTATCTGAAGCAGGAGCTGTTCTCTTCCAAAAAAGGGGCGGGGCACATCAGCTCATTTGCATTTAAAGAGACACACACAGGAAAACAGCGTGTTTTTTCTTTCACCCAAAAAGGGGCATATTCAGCAGGGTGTAATAAATGATCTGTGGGGTATTTTAAGCTGAAACTTCACAGACACATTCTGGGGACACCTGAGACTTACATTACATGTTGTAAAAAGGATTAAAATAGTTCTCCTTTAACACTTATAACGTCCCTCTAACGCCCATCTAACACTTGTATATCACTACACTAACGCTTATCTACTGCTCCTCTAATTATCTTTTAACATTCATCTAACACTCGTATTGCTCATTTAATGCTCATATAACATTCCTCTAACGTTCATCTAATGCCCCTCTAAAACTCATCTAACATTCATGTAACTTTCCTGCAACGTCCCTCTAACACTCCTCTAACATTTCTCTAACATTCATGATCCAGTGCTCATCTAACACTTACCCAATGTTCCTCTAATGTTCCTCTAACGTTCATGTAACATTCATTTTCCTCTTCACTTAATAAATGGAGAGGGAAAGTGGACAGGACTTATTAAAACATCATTAGAATCAGGTTTATGTGTGTTATTCAGGTGCGTTTATAAAATCACACGATCTTCTGTCTCCTGAACGGAATATTCTAGCAGCCGATGGGAAACACATGGTGCTTTGCGCAGGGTGGAGGAGTCTGAGATTGGTGAGATGATCTGCACAGTCGGAGAGATAAAGCCGTCTGGCCTGACCCCGACTCACCCTGCGGCTCCATCATCATCCTCCAGCTGAGCTCCCAGATCGTTTCATCCTCCCGAAAATGTCAAGGGCACGATGTGCTCACACTCCGGGACTTTGTTTTACAGATTACAGGCTGGGAAAAGGACAGGACAAGTACGCAGTTTCCTTTATAAAGCCACCATCAGATATGTTCTTTATCTGGAACACAGAGCTCTTTTTAGTGCTTCTTTCTGTAAAAACGCTCGGATTAGCACCATGTGCCGACAATCAGGGAATATACTGTGATGACATTCTGCGTCTGTGACTTTATTATAACGAGAATGTCAGTGACATTGTCCATGTGAATGAGTTGCTGTTACTATAGAAACGATAACGTGTCAGAATGAGTGCATTAATATAAACCTGCGTTACTGTCAGAGATGCTGTTATAGAAAACTAATCACCATCTTCTGACCAATCAGAGTCCAGGAATCAACAGCGCTGCAGTGTAAGAGAATCTCATGTGTCTTTCAGTGTTTGTGAAATACATGTTTTTGTCAGAAATTGATGTTGTGTGCTGTCTTTTATGGCCGACGTCATCTCTCTCTCTGTGTGTGTGTGTGTGTGTGTGTGTGTGAGAGAGAGAGAGAGAGAGATCCTGTGCAGGAACGTTAGAGCCCACATTAAACATGACCGTTAATGATTACAGCACGCCCTAACAGTTTTAAAAGCACACTTTACAGCCTACAAATGTCTCCCCGAGGACCTGAAAGCTCGGCTCATCTGGACAGACTCCACTCCGCGCTGCACAACTACAGATTTACGAGTGCCGAGACAGATCCCTCCTCGGCCCCGGCGTCTCTGTGTGCAACACGCTATCAGTGTTTCTGTCAGCTTCAGAGGATGTATGCTGCAATCTCAGGGAGAGAGATAGAGCGAAATTCTCCCACTGTGATACGCGAGGCTGTAACCACGACGCTGGGAAGAAGTGGTGCAATCACAATGTTCGCTCCGTATCCACTGCCTTCACACAAAAAAGATCAGCGTGAGAAACAATCTCGCTCCAGTCAGACTCCGTCACTAATACACTGCCAATACGCTGCGTTCTGATTGGCTGAGAAACACAGCGAGAAGAATTCAGAACATAAAACGGCGTACTGGATCAATATCTGGTTTCGATTGCTGAGAAGCCATCAGTTTACACTTCTTTGCGGTTTAACACGACAAGCTATGTTTTTAAAAAATCTTATTAACGTAAACAGAGGGAAAAATGGATGATGTTTATAGCTGCTATAACGTAACTGAGAACAGGAACTAAATTGAGGTGGAGTTACTGTTACCACACTGATTATTTCCCTCTAACAGCATGTCCCCAAGTGTTTTATTCCTCTTACACCACAGTGATATGCTTCCTATAAAACTGCTCCTACTGTAACTGCTTTAAATCTAAGCTAAAAAACTATTTCTTCTCCTCGTTATTTGACCAGCTGTAGAGATAGTTTTAAAGTTACAATATTAGTATTTCTATTGAAATTATTCTCTTTTATTTTCATTTTATTTCTATTTTAGCTTCAGTAATTACTGCTGTAAAGCATGTGGTCAACGTGTGTTGTTCTTAATGGTGCTATAGATATAAACCTGACACTGACTTTGACTTCTTTATTTATTTATTGATTAAAGAACAGGTCACACTTTTTTATCCATTTACAGTTACATTTAATGTCTCTGAAATGAGTTAGTTTCTGTTGTCACTTATGTTACAGTAGCTGTTCCCTCTCTTTTATTAACTTCAAGTGTGGAAAAAAAAGACGACGTTGGACGAAGATGTCTTTAATTTCAACTCTGACTGTTACAAAGCGCCGACACTGGAGACTCCTTTCCATAAATGTTAAATAAAAGTCTCCTTACGTCACCAACGACTATTTTTTAATCTGTTTATGTGGAGCGTCTGCTGTACGCGTCCCTGAGAATGGACTGTTACTATGGAAACACGAATGTATTACGTATTATGCGATAATGTAGAGTATACAAGAGCGAGGGCATTAATATAAACCTGTTAATAGCTGTGTTATCATATTAGCACTAATCTCACTCGGCAGTGGGAAATTCAGCGTGTGGTATATTTAATATATAATAAATGGAAGATTCATTAATTAAAAGTCAGATGTTCTCTACGGAGCGCTCCGGCCGTTACAGACGTTAATTGCTCCCACGTCTCTCATTAACGCTGATTTTCTGAGCACACTTATTCAAATTACTCTTAAAGTCCTGGATTAATTTCAACAGTGGTTTATTAGAGTACACACACACACACATACACACACACACAGTAAAGCACAGTATGGGTTTATATTGTAGGTTCAGAACCATTAAGGGGAGAAAGAGAGAAGATGGAGTGATGTTTATCTCTCTCCTATAAAAGGTTGAATATTTAACCCTGAGAAATCACTGTAATTATAGCGGTGTAAATAAATTACGAGTATTAAACCGCACTACTTATCAATGCCGCCTTTCTTCGGGCTGAGAGATTTCACACCAACATACGTTCATGTTTAAAATCCTGAACCGTGACAGGATTGGAACTTCAAAAAAAAAAGAAACTTCAAAGCTTCTGATTTCTAATCTCTACATTTTAGACCTCTGTAGATCAGAATAAACTCTTCGGATTGGATTGGGGAGTAGGGAACAGGCCTACATTTGGAACACGGCCCAGGAAATGAAAGGCGTGTTCAAACAGAACCTGTGTATTTGTGCGGTAAAGGTGTGAGAACACGATTGCTAGGCAGCTGGGAAATGCTGAGGCCAAGTGTCAGATCAAAACGGGGAAATTTCTGATCACGATGAGAAAAAAACGAGTACACACCCCCTCGGGAAGTTTCGAAAGTCTCAACAACTCCTGAGCCTTTCAGTGATGTCATACCCAACATGGCCGCTCACACGGTCAACAGAAAATAAAGTACTATTTGTGTATTTGTAAACAACCTTAAAGTAATTACTCATGTCGCTAATGTTGCTAACACAAACTAAGCTGTCAAGGAGATGTCCGTGTTCATTCCCACTTCGTAGCTCAAATGCACCAAGATAAAAAAAAATGATGCAATTCTCAGTTCCAACTTCCTGCTTCTGAAATAAACTGAATGCAGTATTAGCTAAGGACTTAAACCTAGCTGTTTATCTAGCTAGCACGTAGCTGGCAAGTCTTCTATATGGACCGTGTGGCAGTAGAAACAAGACATAACCATCCTTAACATTAACATTTATGTCATGTCACGGCTAACTAGCGACTACATTTCCCAGAATGCACCACGAACTACAAACATGGCCGACGACTACGACTCCCTAAGCTACACACTGTCACGTCACCTTCTATGCAGAACTAATCAGACACACCTGTTCCCAATTACATTTATGGCATTTGGCAGATGCCCTTATCCAGAGCGACTTACATTTTATTTCATTTTATACAACTGAGCAGTTGAGGGTATCAAGGCGTGGTAATGGCAGAGACTAAATGTGACTGAGCGTATACGTCCCAATGGCTGTGTGTGAGAGTCTCTTATGTAGTATGGTGTGATCAGGCTTGTAGTTGGCTGTGGTAGCTCAGTCGTTAAGACAGTGGACTCCAGATCAGAAAGTTGTGAGTTCAAATCCCAACCCTATCAACCTGCCACTGCTGGGCTCTTGAGCTCGTTAGTTTATTCTAGTTTTGTTTTCGAACCTGGTCTTTTTGCCTTGCCTTGTTTGGACTGTTTGCCTGATCACCTGACCTCTGCCTGTCTACGTTTATAGATTTCTGCCTGATCCCTTCCACTTGTTATTTTATTAAACTGCCATACCTGCACTTGCTTCCGTCTCATCCTCAGGTACGTGACAATTTAGCATTTCCCTCAGACGCGTTCGTAAATTAGTATGACTATGTTTACACTCAGCAGTAGATAATTGTAGGCTGTCCATCAAACAATGGGGGCGGAGTAATAAAGAAGATGTAGAAGTAACACTGATAGCACACACAGCTAGCCAAATTGCACTGATTACACCTTAACAATGTCACATGAAGCTCGTTTACTAATTCAAAAGACACTGACATGGTGAATGTTGTTCTTTATATACTGTAGTTTATATAAAATATTTATTAAGTTTTTGTGATATTTATTAATGTGTTATCAAGCGGCTAAATGGCACCTCCGAAACGTAGCATACGTTGATTCTAATGATGAAGGGTTTAAATCGCATACTTTCAGGGGCCTGTTCTCTGTACCGAGACTTTTGGGTTAGCTGGATTAGCAGTCTGGCTAGTGTCTTTATTTTCTCTCCATGTGTTTGACCACGAGGTGACTGCGTGTGACTGATTGTGAAATGCTCCAGATCACGACTCGGCCAGTGTGTGTAGGGTGGAGTTGGGAATCTTGTGCTGTTGTTACAACATTGCGGTGTATCGTTCACTGTGAAACAGATCAAGTCTAAACCTACACGCAGAATAAAATGTCAGGAAGGAGTAGCTTCTTTTTTTCCCTTTGTTATTCTTTATTCATTTCAATATCAGAGGATGAACATAATTATGAGGTCTAACAAATACAGAGGTATGTAAATCAGCAGAATAATAAAAGTTTTAAACAATGTTAGTAATTTAACAAAGAACCCTTCTTCCTGCATGTCATGTGACTGGTGTTATCTGGAGTAACACTTTGGACACATCTATTCAAAAGTATTTCTTTCTCTCTCTTACAGGCGTTTTCATAGAGTTACGTTAAAATAACAGAAATGTATTTCTTACATACGGTACATTATCCTGAAAACCTTTCCTAAACACCTGTCATCATTTACCTCATGACTAGCTAGAGTGGATACCAATCGACTTATTTGGGAGAAAGCTTTTTTTTGTTGTTGTTTTTTTTGTTGTTGTTGTAATAATCAATATTCATTCAATTCAATTTTATTTGTGTAGCGCTTTTGACAGTGGAAATTGTCTCAAAGCAGTTTTACAGAAACATATAAACACAGGATAGAGATGTTAAGTGTGTGAATTTATCCCTATTGAGCGAGCCGGTGGTGACGGTGGTGAGGAAAAACTCCCTGAGATGATACGAGGAAGAAACCTTGAGAGGAACCAGACTCAGAAGGGAACCCGTCATCATCTGGGTAACAACAGATAGTGTGAAAGTAAAAGAAAGTTCATTATGGTTTTTACATGAAGTCAGTTTGTTGAACTAGTCCACTGTTCACTAAGGGAGGCCCGAGTGTAAAACTGTATATGGTAATTGCAGTCCCAAGGCCTTAGTACCAACCGTAGACCCAGTAATATGGCAAGAAAAGCTGAATTTAGCCAAAAGAAACATCAGTCGATAATTACTTTAAGAAACGATGATCAGCCAATCAGGAAAACGCTTTTCAAAAATACTGAACATTTCTTCAAGTGCAATGAGCAAAACCATCAAACTCTACACTGAAGGTCAGAACATGGAACGGAAGACCTACGTGTTAGCTCTGCTGCAGGTGATGAGCATATTCGAGTCACCAGACCAAGAAATCAGCAGTTAACCACCAGAGGTGGTTACTATGGAAGCTGCTTGAAAGAACACCAAGAGTGTGTAATTCTGTCATCACAGTGAAAGGGGGCTATTTTGAAGAGTCTAAAATTTAAGATCAGTTTCACTTGTTGAACATTCCTCTTGGTTGTCGCAATATTTCATTTGTATTACGTCATTCCCTCAAGGACTTTTTAGAAAATGTACGGTGAATAAAATAAGTTCACACATACGCTATTATGTTGTATCTTGTGGTCTTGTCATTTAGATGCATCATCGGAGCTACACCTTTCAAACTTCCTGTAAAATATTTTTTAACAGAAACAAATGAATTTAATAGAATGGTTTATCAGCGCTGGTGTGATGAATGTGTGCTGCTCACGCCATCTTGGAAAACCATCTTTAATGGTGTAACAGCTTGTAGTAAGAACCTCAATGACTTAAAGTAATGACTTTGTTGTTGTTGGTTCAAAACTCCAATGACATGGCACCCCATTAAAGTTCAAGAATTGGTTATTCCTATAAAAGAATTTCATTACAGTCATGATTTCCAAATAGATTATGAAAACATAATTCCACATTTGGACATTTTGCTGGTCAGAAAGTCTCCGTATTTTGAGAATGACCGGACGATCTCGTTGGTATCTTCTCGATTAGTAAACGAGCTCCAGGCGATGCTGTTGAGATACTGAAATTCTGCACACTCTACCCAGGAGCCTTTGATGTTGTTTGTTCAAAAAAAGGGCAAACAATGATATTGCGAGTTCACCTTCACACAAACTCTGAACAGAGCAACAAGCTTGAGTCCTGATGACGTCCCCCTGAGCACTGTGCTGGAGAAGTTCTACAAAACTCGACAGGAAATTAAATATGGAGCAGCTTGAATTGGTTCAGGAGCCTCTGATGGATCAGTGGTGTGAGGAATCATTTATACACGTGTGTGTGTGTGTGTGTGTGTGTGTGTGTGTGTGTGTGTGTGTGTGTGTGTGTGTGTGTGTGTGTGTGTGAGAGAGAAAACATCTGGCTTTCGGATTCTTGGACGATGTTCTTCTCCTCGGGAGAGCTGAGGGTTTCCTCCATCCCATCCTCTAACCTCGGGATGAACGGGATCAGTGATCGCAGTGAAATCATTTGATGTTTCAGCGTTTGTGGTTTAGGACGCGACCCGGCGAATGTGCTGAGGCAGGAGGAAACAGTTCTCTGACTTCAGCAGGAGAGTTTAGTGTTTATTGGGATTGGCAACACAGCACTGAGCTGCTGCTGAGTCTTCGGTTATAATCATTATGTCACCCGAAATAAATTCATGGGTACGTCTCCCACATGAGTGTGAGTGTGCTTAGTGATGGGAAGCTTGCTTTAATATATGTGCAAATGGATGATAAAACATACGGATGAACATCATGTTTAGTGCTTACAGGCTCGGTGAAAACATTTTGAATTAAAAGAATTGAAAGAAATGTTTGGGTTTATACTGTATATCCTTTGTTAGACTGAAAAATAAAATAATACGTTTAAAATATATTTTTCCCCACATTGAATACTTTTCTACTGAATTATTATTATTATTATTATTATTATTATTATTATTATTATTAGTGATAGCAGTTGTATTAAAAATATTTAAATATTCTATTTAAAAAAAAATACAAAAACAACTGAACATAGGCTGTCCCAATGTCAAATGGCCACACCCAACCTTTTCCCCAATCTGGACCACATGCCTAGTAAACATCCTTAGCTTTATTGTAAAATACTCCAGTATTAGTGTATTTATAGTAGTCCTGCTACTCCAGCAGCATCGTATTCATCATATATATATATATATATATACATATATATATATATATATATATATATATATATACATATATATATATATATATATATATATATATATATATATATATATATATATGATATATCATCTAGCACTAGAGTACGTATTAAAGCTCTGTGAAGACTGAAACTCTGGTACACTAGCACAAATAAGCATCGAATGACAATTTCAGACAAGTAAATGCTGATGCTAGTCAGTGCATGCTAGCCCATTCGTGATGTACTGTCTCTTGGGTAAAAATGAGATTTTAATATTAGACAAAATGCTAAATATTTAAAATATTAGCCTCATTTTGAGACACTAATCACATCATTAAATGGGACGGTAAAGTGGTGCTACTTGACTTCTGTCCCAATGGGTTTCATGGGTTTTTTGGGGGGTTTTTTGTGCGTTGTCCTTATTTCTTGTTCCCATCATCCATTTGTAGTTGTCGAATGATAAAATGGTTGCCTAGCGACAGTACGAAACAATTAAAGGCATTCTGCTCCAAATTGACTGAATTCATTATTCATTATTCAGCTCGATGTTGAGGCGTATAATTACCTCATTATCAATCTGTACTCGTTCTCTTTCACTCTCTTTTTGGGACACATAGGGCTAATACTGAGAGATATTTTAACAACACTCATTAGCCTGGACGTCAGAACCGAGCGTGGTCATTTGTGTGTCGTTGTTAGATTGTACATAATCCATGAGTTTAAAAGTTTAATAAAGAGACACAATTCATACTTCTCAGTAATTGTCCATGTAAATGTAGTGTGTTTGTTCTGCCTATAAACACTGAGGAGTTAATGATGTTTGTGGTATTGTGTAAATTCTCTTTTCAGACTTTAAAAGATCTGTTTATGGATCTGTTTTAATCTGGTTATATCTCACGCTTTCCCTCCCTTCAGTGCTGATGCAGGTCTTCTTGTGATTGTGGTTTAATGGCTTTATATTTTTTGTGTAAAGTTTTCATTTGTTCGTAATGGGACAGAAACTATTAAAGCAGGAAAGTGCTCCGTAATTAGTTTGTGAATGATGTTTGGAATGGAATTAAATTTCGCCAGTGGAATTAATCAGTCACATAATTTATTTATTTATTTTTTAAACGAGTGTGGTGTCGGATGAGAGACATATTTACTCTGCGATGCTAATTTAATCCGCTTTAATCTTCTCTGTGATCTTTCGGCTCCGTACTGACAGCAGGGTGAGGCTAATTTCCATCAGAAGATGAAAGATGTACAGACGAATGAGATCTTTTATTCATGAAGTGGCTCTGATTGTCTCGTTTTATTTTCTTAATTGTTTTGCTCGGAAAGAGCTCGACTTGACAAATAAAGTGCAAATTATTTATACAGAAGTCTGAGCGGAGCTGCATTAAGGGCAGGAATGACGAGATAGTGAATATTATTTGTAGACGTGTCTACAGGATTATTAAAGCCCCTTTTTAAGGAAGTGAAAATCAGAGAAAGTGCTGTTTCTACATCGTTCTAATAAAACACCACAACCACAGGGGAACATTTGAATTCAGTGAGGGTTTGAATCAGCAAATCATTCGGTCATGACTGAGACGCACTCCCTGTGTGGTTAGGAGGTCAGGGTTTGAATCACCAATCATTTGGTCAGGGCTGAGACTCGTTCCTCTGTCTTTCAGGAGTCCTGTTTGACCTCGTTCGGGCGGAGTTGGAGATTTCCAGTGGTTCAGTGCTTGCAATTTTTCTTGCAATTGCTGATCATTTTTCTAAACAATGACATATGAGGATATCATCAAATATCACATCATAGCAATGATTATTAGATGTTTTTACATCACACACTTGTCTGTTTTAGATGTTAGTGGGAGTAGCCTGCACATTTGGCTAAACCATACGAATGAACGAATCTGCATGAATCTTTAATTAAACTTAAATGAGTCAGAAACACTGAGATGACTCCGTTTCACTCGGTTAGCTACTGTATAAGTTTTTAAACAGCACTGCTGACCCTAGACAACACAAACATAAATCTATACATGATATGTTTATGTAATTCACAAAAAATGACTATACTGTAATCACTGTGTGTGCCACTGCACTTCCTGTTGCCTGCCTGTGGAAAATATGAAGAACTATGAGTGAAGGTCACATGATGTCCAATATTATACGTAACAAAGATACGATTAGTTTTACACCCGCCAAGCATTATGACGTACAAAATATCCAGACTGTTTCCACTTCTCTTTCCCATTCTTAGTAATTCTAACTGGTTACTAACATGGTCCTCATTTCCAGCTTCAGTGGAAGTGTAAAAGTGCGCTAGAGGCAGAAATAAAGCTCGGAGCAATGCATTTTTGAATAAATAGGTCCAGAAATGCTTAAAAGTCGTAACGTAGCAGGGAGAAAGGCCATCGCTGTCATTCTCTAATCTCGCCTGTCCAAGTGTGTGGCTCTAATTGGATGTAACACACACTCTCCTGCCTAATTTCATTAGTCACACGCCTCTGTATGTGTTCATATCTGTCTTCGTTCTCCATCTGGAATCGAATGTCAGCTGATACAAGCCATTTTTCATCCTCAAGCTAATCCAGACTTTAAATTAATCAACTCGAGGGATGATGAATAAAGTTCTTAAAGATGCATGATGTAAAACATTCCATTAGTGAGGACATGATGGATGTGTGTGTGTGTGTGTGTGTGTGTGTGTGTATGTGTGTGTGTCAGTCTACAGATAACAATCTAACAATGGTGGACTGGGTCATCAATCAGCATGACGGAATGAAATGCCACATCTGGTATTTTCATGCAGTTAATAAATTATGTCTTTATTTATGAAAAACAACACTGTGTTCACAAGTCCAGTGGAACTGTGTAGTCCCAGGGTCCTACATTCCCAGAGTTATATATTCCCCAGAGTTCTACATTCCCAGGGTCCTAAAGTCCCAGTGTTCTACATTCCCAGAGTTCTATATCCCCAGGGTCCTAAAGTCCCAGAATTCTATATTTTCCAGGGTCCTAATTCCCAGGTTTCCATTTTCCCAGTGTCCTACTTTCCAGAGTCCTATATCCCCATGTCATACATTATCTATATGTATTTTTCAACATATATCTATATATGTTTCAGGGTCCTATATTCCTGCAGCCTCAGGGATGTACATTCCCAGAATCCTATATTCTAGAGCAGTGGTCACCAACCCTGTAGCTGAAGATCTACCTTCTTGAAGACTAGCTCCAACCATAATGGTGCCCACCTGACCATCTAATCATGGCCTTAAAAAGTTCTTGATCAACTAAAACAGGTGTGTAGATCTCAAAGGTAGCTCTCAAGGAGGAGGATTGGTGACCACTGTTATAGAGTTTTATATTCCAGGGGCCCTACATTTCTATATTTACAAGGTCCTATATCCCTAGGTCATACATTTTCAGGGTCCCATATTCCCAGGGTCTTACATTCTCAAGGTTCTACATTCCCCTAGATTTTATATTCCTAGGTCCTAAATTTACAGGGATCCATATTCACAAGGTTCTACAGTTCCAGGGTCCTACATTCCCAGAATCAGTGGTTGCAAGGGTCCTGTGCACCCAGTGCTTCATGTTTCCACTGGGTTCTCAGGGCTCTGTACTTATACGGTTTTCTGTTCCTAGGGCCCTTTACAGGGATCAGGATATACAGGGTCCTACGTTCCCAGCGGTCACTGGTCTCAGGGTCCTACATTTTCAGGGCCCCATGTACCCAGGGCCCATATCTACCCATTGTTTACTAACCAGCTAATTATTTTGGCTCGCTTATTCAAAAGTAGAGGAACAATTGTCATGTACAAACAATCATAAAGGTCTCTTATGTAAATCTCTCACAGTCTCTCATTTACAGGTCTGCTACACTGTGTTTGATCTTTGCTTGTTAGTCACTTCCTACAGATGGCTGTTCCTCTTGTTTTTTCCCCCGTATGTTCCTAACTTCCTCTGTATTTCACTAACTCTGTCTGTAATTCTGTGCAGGGATCCTCCTCTCGGTGTTCTTGGTTACTGAGCGAAATCACTCAGCGTTTCCAGCAAGCGAAGCAAAAATCAATGAAGTCCCCTCATTCTGTCTCATCTCAACCATCCTGCAGCTTTAATTAATCCCTTAACGAGAGCATTGAGACAAATCGGGGCAGATTGATTACTGGAGGGAATGAACAATAAAAAATAAAAAGAAACTTGTTCCTTTAATCGAGAGCTTAACTTTTTATCCTTTGAGGAAGGTCACTCTCTTTTACACCTGCATCTTAATGTGTGATATCGATTCATACAGGTTACATACACTCACATCTGGCTCAAATATTACAAGTAAAGGAAAAGTAAAAGTGGTAAATGTCATTTTTATGACTTCATCCTCAATGTATTTTTTTTTTTTTGTAAATAATGTTTGTTGTTGGGATTTATTTACATAATTCTTTTTCTCAGCCTTATTCTTTAGTATATGTCACTGTGCTAGTTTAAACTAATGATGAAAATAGTTTATAATATATATATATATATATATATATATATTTAATGTTAGAGATGTTTCCTGCTTGGTCAATTAGAAAATTAAATATAAATATTAAACCTTTCAACATTGGCCTGAGAAATTCAATACAGAAATATAATGTACAGTAAGTCGATCTGGATAAGGGCGTCTGCCAAATATAATGGAAACATATATATTTTATTATTTATTCTCACAGATTGTATTCATACTTATTAGTATTTATGTGTATCAATTACTGTAGTTAATAATTTCTCTGTGGTGGTGTTTTTTTCTCCAGTGTTGGAAATAATAATAATAATAATAATAGCAGCCATCAGTGACCATAAATAAAAATAAATAATTATAATAAAGGTTAAGAATTAAAATAAATTTATACACACACACACACACACACACACACACACACACACACACATACACACCCACACACACCTACACACAGTATATATTCATATATATGTCCTTGAAACTCATATTGTGTGAGGTGGAGCAGCGAGCTGAAGTTTATGAGTTCCCTCAGGAGTAATTACGTCCAGTTAAGACGAGGCGAGAGTTAAAGAACTGCAGGAAGAGTGAAGCAGAGAGAGAAAGTCTTCCTGCAGCTTTAATAGACTTTAATAGAGTTCCACCATTTCAGTGGCTGAATGAATGGAAGCCTTTTTCCTCCCCAGGCACAATAAAAACCTGTTACAGCTTTAACACATTGTTAATCACACCATTCTGCTTCTACACCGTTCCACTTCTACACTGCTACACCATCCTGGACTGTGATTGGTCAGAAGGTGGTGATTAGTTTTCTATAACAGCGGCTCTGACAGTAGCACAGGTTTGTATTAATGCACTTGTTCTAATACGTTACCGTTTCTATAGCAACAGCTCATTCACAGGGACGTGTACAGTGTACGCTCCACATTAACACATTTTTTTAAATGGTTGATGTGGTGAAGTTTTCTTAAAGTAAGGAGAAATGTGTTTATGTAACGTTTATGGAAGGAGTCTCCAGTGTCAGCACTGTGAAACAGTCAGAGGTAAAGCTGTAACTTTAAATTTTCCCACATCTTCATCACAGATTTACACTTCTTTACTGTTTCTCACTAACACTATTAACTTAAAGAGAGAGAATAAAGTGAGAGAATAGAGAGAGAAAAGAGAGAGGGAATAGAGAGAGGGAATAAACAGAGAGAAAAGACAGAGAGAGAATAAAGAGAGAGAATAGAGAGAGAATAAGAGAGAGGGAATAAAGAGAGAATAGAGAGAGAATATAGAGAGAAAAAAGAGAGAGAGAATAAAGAGAGAGAATAGAGAGAGAATAAAGAGAGGGAATAAAGAGAGGATGGTGAGGGAACAAGTGTTTATAGCTGCTAGTGACAACAGGAACTTTTTTCACAAAAAACCTATTTGATGTAACTATAAACTGATAAAAGTTATTGTTTAATAAACAACACGGTTGTAATTGCTGTTGAATAATTGTTGCTGTGTGATAAGTCACTTGGGGATGTGCTGTTAGGCCACGCCCATATCAGCAACTATTCACATGTTAGTATAATGACACAGCAGCTACGATGGATTGAAACAGAGAGAAATGAAATCATCCGGCTAGCCTCCCAACACAAAGCATGGTGCTAATACATTTGTTCTATAAATAAATGTATAAATGTTTGATGTGGTGTGTGAGGCTCGGCTCGGTCTCTGCATCAGTCACACACCCGTATAATGATGGAGTGTCGTTCGGATAGGAGCGGGAGAGCAAGTTGGACACAAACGAATGTTAAACATGTGCTTTGCTCGGGGCGAGCCCTGAACCTTCACCTCCTCCTCCAGTCAAGTGCCCTTGAAAAAGAGTGCACTATTCATCACACCTAATGACTCACTTTCATAAAAAAGAAAGATCATTAATAAACTGACAGCTCCGTGGTTTACGCACTCACCCCGGCAGGGCGAAATTACTGGCCCTGAGGTGGAGAAGGGTGGGGGAAGTGATAAATCACACACACACACACACACACACACACACACACACACACAGACGCACACACACACACACTGAAGCTTGATGCTGTTTATCTGGAGTAATAATAACACTTATTTGTATATAATTAACCTTTATTACACTGTATATTTTTAACAGAAATCACGATGCACCCAACAGCATGCTTCTGTATTATACATTTATCCTCTTACACACTTAACGCTAATAACAACGAGGAATATTTAAATATGCATACCACCTTTAGTCTAAACATTATTATCTCAGCATCATTAATACTGTATACATGTCATTTGTCACATTTTTATTGTTTATACATATATACAAATAATCTGTATTAATTCTTGCAGTAATAATGTAATACCAGCCGGCAGTATACTGTATGTCACACTGATTTTTTTAATCTATTCTTTTGTATTATATTCTGTTATATTTTGTAATTTATATTTTATTTTACACTTTCTAATTTTTTTTACACTTCTTTTCTTTAAAAAATATATATTTCAGACTTACTTTCATTTACGTTTTGTTTGTTGCTGCCACGTAATCCACGTAATGGAGGTGAGGACGGATGCAAGTGCAAATAAGAGCTTTTAATAAAGAGAGGCAGGGAGACAAATCCAAATCATGAGACAACAGCGTCGTCAAAAAACAGGCACTGGGTCAGGCGATCTGAAAACAGGCATAAATCAGGCAAGGTTAGAATCGAAAACAAGAAACAAGATCAAAGAACATGGATCAAAGAACATGAATCAAAACGAGGAACAGGGTACAAACGCTTGGTACGGTGATAACACTCAATACTTCACAAAGTCATTGTGTTCAAACAGTCTCTTTATACTGTGGAGTGAGTGTGTGAGATTTGATGCAGGTGTGCGTGATTAGAATGAATGTGTGTTCTGGGAGTTGCAGTCCATGGCGGCCATGTTTGTAGGCCACAGTGCAGGATGGGAAATGTAGTCACTGGTTTGCTGTGATATGACAGTTGTATGTCCATTATATTTCGTATTTCATTCTTTTGTGTACTTTTTTTAAAATTTTTGCTACACTGTACCAGCTACAGTAAAGAACCCCGACTTTCCCTTGTGCAGGAATGAACATTTTCTGATTTTCTTCATGATTAGATTAGAATAAATCTCTATGTATTTGTTTCTCAACAAATAAACTAATTTCTCACTCTTCTGTAAATTGGAAAGCTGAGTTCAGTACACATATAAACTTAGACATTTGGAGAGAAACTGCATCTTTTACCAAACTGAGTTTTCACTTCATGTAATAAACACAAATGAGACCAATGACCAGTGTATCTGTGTGTGTGTTTTTGTGTGTGTGTGTGTGTGTGTGTGTGTGTGTGTGTGTGTGTGTATGTGTATGTGTGTGTGTATGTGTGTGTGTGTGTGTGTGTGTATGTGTATGTGTGTGTGTGTGTGTGTGTGATGACAGGGTTGAGCTGACACCGTGCCGGTTTGGGATTTTGATGATATTCTGGTTGTGTAATCACTGTGATGTGCTCGGTGATGAGTGAAGTATTCCTGACAGCAGGATGATGTGATGACGTTTTGCAGCTCAGTCCTCAGCGCTGTATTATTTAGCGATGTTAGCACAGCACTGAGTGTGACAGCAGTACACACTTCATTACTCACTTCCTGTCCACATGATTCTTGGAAATTGAGGTTCAGTGGTTTAAATGAGTTTAATTGAAATTCTTTACATCTTGGTGCAGCTCCTCCATCAGACCATACACCTGAGCGCTTCCATTGATTCCATCTTCCTCAAATCGATCAGGATTTATTTATTTATTTATTTTAACTAAAGTGACCTTGGGTTTGAGAACAGCGCTTAAACTTCTCCAATTTTATACAGGTTAAACAGGTTCAAATGAAAATCTTCCCAATCAATTTAAATTCCAACTGAGACCTGATGATGTCATGATGGATGTTTCAGCAGCCGGTCAATCAGCAGCTTCTGATTTAAACTGACATAGTTTAACTGCACACACATTCGAGTCCTAATTATAAATAATCACACACTAACACACACACTCACTAACACACACACACACACACACACACTCAGAACAACCACACACTAACACACACACCATAATCACACACTAACACACACTCACTATAATCACACACTCACTATAATCACACACTAACACACACTCACTATAATCACACACTAACACACACTCATTATAATCACACACTCACTATAATCACACACTAACACACACACTATAATCACACACAAGTCCTGTTTTTCTTTTTCTGCACTTTTATTGATGTATTTTCACCATTTTACCTCTCGTAGTGTTAGTGTTCACTCAGAGTCAGGAAGCTCATAACGTCATTAACTCTCATATTGGAGAGCTGTAAGAGTCTGACAGTTAAGTGGTGATGAATTGAGGTGCTCTTAATGCTATTAAGAGCTTTAACATCAAAAAGCAGGATTTAGGAATCAATTCTGAGTGAATCAGTGCCTCTCGCTCTGTAAGCCTCCATTATCCGCTAAACACACTCCACCCAGGTGTGTATTGTATTTTACACACCATCGCATTTCCTCTGGATTATCGACACCTGCCTCTGTGGGTCAATACCGCATGCTGAGTGCATGCTAACCATCACGACCGGCTGACCTTCTCCATCACCTCGTCACTCCCACAACTTCATCACTTAGCTATTTCATATCCAATTTACATTCCCAACATGCTGGATTCTGATTGGTCAGAAGGTGCCAATTAATTTTCTATAAAACAGCAGCTCTGGCAGTAGCACAGGTTTATGTTAATGAGGCTCGTTTTAACACGTTAGGGTTTCTATAGTAACAGCTCATTTACATATTAATTACATTATTAATGCAGTCATGATCTGATTTTAGGGGTTAGGCTACTCCAGAATCTTCCATAAGACTAAAGCCACGGTTTATCCTAACACACGGAATAACAGTGTTACTGTACTGTCCTGTATTTAGGAAATAAAAAATCAGACACTAATATGTGTTCATAAATCATATCCTATGGGTTTTAAGAAACATTCTGCACCAACAATTGTTTATTATTTTATTTGATCCTGTTTTACTTTATTTCACTGTACCTCCAGCTGTTCCTGTTGCCCGTTATATACCATGTTTAACGAGTTTAGTGAAGCGCACACTCGTTCAGTTTATTCTCATTAAAATGCTGTCAAGTTATCTGTGCAAAAAAAAGCAAAAATAAAGAGATTATGTTCTGTGCTGGGATTCTGTTTGAGCAGGTTTATTGCCGGTTTGTGTTTTATCTGCGTGTTTTGTTCTAAATTTGTAAGCTTTTACAAACTTCAAGCAACTTCCACATGGAGTGAAACGTGATTAACACTGAGCACAGGTCAGTGACTTGTATAAAAGAACATCTTTTAGTTTCATTAAACGTTAAATTTGAGAAATTTGAAGAGGCTAAAAACCAATCAGCGTTTAAGAAAGGAAGAAGTACAGTGTGATTAACCTTCAGCACCAAGAGAATCAAACCTGATCTTTAGCGTATTAGCCTTTAGCCTGAGAAACAGGAGTTTAAATACTTATAGTTTTCCAAAAAATATGCTCTCTGTCAGAAATTCTACTGAATCTGCCATTATAGTGCCAGACTATGGTTGCTACGGTAACATATTTTGACTGGTTTGTTTACTGTTATGTAAAATTGACAACATAAATTATATCATTGAAATCCCACTCATGTCAAGCTGTGACAAATGCAAGCTAGTTGGCTAGCTGCTAATTGGGATATATATATATATATATATATATATATATATATATATATATATATATATATATATATATATATGTATGCACACCTTTAAACCTTGAGAGGAACCAGACTCAACAGGTAGTGTAATTATAAATAAATAAACCCCTTCTGTAAGCATGTGCTATATGATAAATGAAAAGTGCAGCTGTGTAATCCGGAGATTCACCACAGTCTCAACATGAAGTCTATTCTGCTGAACACATGCACTGTCCGCTGATGGAGACCCTCGTAATCCGTTTATAAAGCCACAGCAACTTATCAGCAAGAGTAGGATTTGAAGCCAATCAATCGAGGTTCACTTTAGTGAGTCTATTTATATAGAAATCTACACAAACTCATAATAAACCATCATTTTCCAAACTAATACATTTTCAGGAACACCATACAGTATTTCTTATGTAACCCCAGAGAAACTCCTCCTGCTCACATGGGCACTGTTATGAGGATTCCCACCATGGCCCTGTATGTGCGGAGTTTGGATGTTCTCCCCGTGCTGCGGGGGTTTCCTCCGGGTACTCCGGTTTCCTCCCCCAGTCCAAAGACACGCATGGTAGACTGATTGGAATGTTCAATGTGTCCGTATTGTGTGTGAGTGTGTATGTGATTGTGCCCTGCGATAGATTGGCACCCCGTCCAGGATGTACCCTGCCTTGTGTCCAGTTCTCCCTGGGATAGGCTCCAGGTTCCATCCGACCCTGTGGGATAAGCACTATAGAAAGTGGATGGATGGATGTTACATGCTCAGCTTCGTACTAGCTTTATTTTCTGATTAGAAATAAGCACCAGAGGCACCGACAATCTCAACTACTTCTTCCTAATGTCTGTTTATTGTACAAATTTAATGAGAGTATAAGATGAAACCATGCTTATTAGTTTTTCTTCCATTTTCTCCAGGAAATAATTGCAGGATGGAACTAAAGTTGTGAGCTGGGAACTGAAGAAGCATCGGGCGATATAGGACTGGTCCAAGGTCAACAGCATCATACGTCATGCACGTATTCGGTCAAACTGTAAGTTTAGATGATTTGGTTTATGACACACACTGTAGAACACACAGAACTGTAGTGTGTATATATATATATATGAGTAAAAGTTATTCGTATTATTTAATTTGCTCAGAAATCAAGGACTGAGATAGAAAAGTCTTTGATCCACAGCAGGGTCGGTTCTCCGTCTGATTCTTCGTCCCCTAACCTTATTTCAGAAATAATGCTATTTCATCTCAGCAGATAATGGATTTTGGAGTGGACATGTCTCCAACTCTGACCTGGCCGAGCCAGATGAGTTCCAGCTCAGAGAACACACACTGATGAAGGTCAAGTCTGATTTACTACATTTTTAGTTTTTTTTTTTTTTTTTAAATAAAAGAAAAAAGTTACTATATATTACTCATTTTACTTTAAATAATTTCAGTTCATTTAAGATTAATTCTTTTAAATCAAACTTGTTTGAGTTGTGAGTTTGCGACATTACGATACACGTGCTGTTACGTTACAAGACTGGGACAGGAAGTAAGTGCAGGAGTGAAGTCTTTATTTACACACTAAAGTCACTAGTACAGGAAACAGGAAAATGGGTAAAAACATGAGGCATGAAACACAAAACTTAGAACAAGACTATGCAACAATACAGTGTAGCACAATAATCCATCAACCCGTTTTACACCTTTTCTCATCTAGCGTTTAGCTATGGCATGAAACAAGAAACTATACATGGAAATCATTTAACTAAGGCTATGGCATGGAACACAAAACCAGAACAAATCATGGGAACGCTACCGTTTAGCACATTTACTCAGATACACATTAACTAAAACTGAAGCGTGATACATGAAACCAAAGCAGGGCATGGAGACATTACCGCGTGGCACGTTACACATGTAACTTCTTTACACCTATACTCGTTTAACTATGGCATGAAACTATCGCTTAACTATGGCATGAAACAAGGAACAAGAAACTAGACAGGCCATGGAAACGTTACCACGTAGCACCATTACACCTATCGGTCTCTAATACCGCGCGCAGCAACTTGCGCAGCAACGCAAGGGGTTTAAATAACCAATGACATTTACCTTAACTGCTGACAGCTGGTAACAATTGGAAACACACCCTCGCACCTCTGCCAATAACTAAACAGGGAGGGAACAGAACAGAAAACAAAACAAGTGCACATGGTCATTGTAAACAAAGTCTTATCGTCCATGCGCACTTGAAGCACATGCACGCGCGCGCGCTCCAGCTGTCCGTGCACGTCGTTGCCGCAGTGCCATCTGCTTGCGAGATCGTGACACACGCTAATAAAAATCTAAATGTTTTTGTTTTTCTGGCCAAATAAAATGTGCTAACGTTATGCTGTAAATGATTATAAAATGCTTATTAATGATAAAACAGCAGTGTTAGTCTAAGAATAAATAACCTGCTCAGTCGTGGGCCTGTATGATAAGATGATCTTGTATTTTTATTTCATTAATTTAGTTTATTTGACTTTGATATAAAGTCATATTCAGGAGTGATCACTGGCTGTACAAATAAATCTATAAATACGGAGTGAATAAATCAGTGCTCCTGTGAATAGTGGAACATGGCTGACTCGTTTGGTGTTCATGTGCCAAGGTTTTATAATAAAATGTGATCTCCTGCTGTTCCTCTGTGCAGCTTCCTCCTGCGTGATCAAAGCTTCATTCACCATGATTCCTTTTACATCTACAGCTGATACGTTAATCAGAGCTCAGTCTGAGCAAGACCTTGGCTTTCTGACTCTAATATAAAAGCTGAACGTGTGTGTGTGTGTGTGTGTGTGTGTGTGAGTGTGAGTGTGTGTGTGTGCGTGTTCAATACCTCAATCCATCTTTACATGTATGATGGGCTTTACAGCAGTTCAGACCTCAGACATAACTACAAACTTACACTCTATTCATAAAGTTATGTGAGAGTTACGCACACGGGGGCGGAGCTTGTCCAAATCAGAGGCATGTCTCAGTTACGCTCGATTCTGATCTTGAGCTTAAGCGCATGTTTCTTGCGTGATCTCGGATCGAGCGAGGAGCGGTGTTAAGTGCAGCGCCACCGTCTGACTGTTTGATGGAACTACAACATGTCACAGGAAATTAAAGAGCAATATTATATACATAAATATCACCCTATTCTTTAATGAATAATATCAAATTAAAGTCCCCCCCCCCACACACATGATGGACATCAGAGGAGACGCGTCTTAATCAGAGACGTGGTTTATCTGGAGGAGTGAAGGAGTGAATATTTTATGGATGAAGTGATGAATGAAGTTGAAGTTTCTCTGTAAGAGGAGCAGATGAGCGCTGGGTCAGATTATCCTTCACACTGTGAGCACGTTTTCTTTACAGCAGAGCGCATCATATTAACAGCAAAGACAGATAGAACGACAGACAGACATCTAGGTAGAGACAGACAGACACACAGATAGACAGGCAGGCAGGCAGATAGACACACTCATTACAAACTCCATTTAATGCTCTCTCTCTCTCTCTCTCTCTCTCTCTCTCTCTCTGCGTGTGATTAATATATAAACTTGCAAGACTGTTTGTGTTGAAACTGCGCCCCCCCCCCCCCCCCCATATCAATAAGAATAATGATGACCGTGTGTCTGGAGGACTCTGTGTGTGTGCGTGTGTGTTGGGATTACTGCAGGCCGGCAGTTCAGTGAAGCGGAAAATAGGAAACGTACTTCTGAGGACTTCAGCGGTTTATTCAGTGCAGAGATGCAGAGACGGAGAGAGCAGCGTTGACAGAACTGCAGCGAGCTGAAGAGCATGGTTAATTGCAACTAATTGGAACTCATCCCCTCAGTGCGCTCGGCGTGAGAGCGAAACTAATCCCCGCAACCTGCAGCAGGGAATACTTCTATACAAATACCAAGAAACAAACAGCGTAGTGTCTCTCATGGTACAGAGGAAGAACATCAGCTCACGCCCATTAACATCCATCATCACGCCATTTTGCTGCACCGTCCACGACTAATCTTTAATTACACCTACAGTACATCAGAAACCACACACACACACACACACACACACAATCATAGGTCCCATCCCAAACCGCACAGCACTGTAGCCTACTAAATATTAGCATGTGTTTAGCGAGTGATGCTACACAGCTAGCTATGAGTCTACAAGCCACGATGAAGCTCTCTCTTGGTTACCATGACAACCGGTCACTGTCCGTGGTCATGTCCACTATTTATACAGTAAAATACTGAGTGACAGGGAGGTGTGATGAAGTGGAGTTACTGTTACCTATAACAGTGTCATGTTCTTCACCAGAGCGAACCTACAGCTACACCTCGTCATGTTCTTCACCAGAGCGAACCTACAGCTACACCTCGTCATGTTCTTCACCAGAGCAAAACTACAGCTACACCTCATCATGTTCTTCACCAGAGCGAAACTACAGCTACACCTCGTCATGTTCTTCACCAGAGCAAACCTGCAGCTACACCTCGTCATGTTCTTCACCAGAGCGAACCTGCAGCTACACCTCGTCATGTTCTTCACCAGAGCGAACCTACAGCTACACCTCGTCATGTTCTTCACCAGAGCGAACCTACAGCTACACCTCGTCATGTTCTTCACCAGAGCGAACCTGCAGCTACACCTCGTCATGTTCTTCACCAGAGCGAACCTGCAGCTACACCTTGTCATGTTCTTCACCAGCGTGGAGCAAAAATTTGTTCAGTACTGAGGGTTCTCAATCATTTTTTATTAGAAGTTATTGCTAAAGACGGCTAGTTTTTTTTGACGTAAGTAACATTTAAAAAATGGTGAGAAGCCAATCATCATCTGTTCCATGAAACTGCTTTCATTTTCATTTGAGTAAAGTTAAACTTCGCTCAAGTTTGTCACATGACTCGCTCCGCCTACTTTGCAGTGATTAAGCCTCTATTATACTGATGGTGAAATAAACTAAAACAAGACTAGAATATCACATACATTCTTTAAATGTCGCTTGTTTGAATGGAACATTAAAATATATTACCATACACAATCTGTCTTTGATATTTCTAATATTAATTAGTACAATAATTAAATAGAACAAAAGAGGAGATTGTGACTTTCTCTCACAATTTTTACCCCATTTGTAAATCAGGTGGGGTCGTGACTCCTAGTTTGGGAACCTCTGGCCTAACGTACCATCTTCACACGACAAACAATAAATATAAAGACTAAAGTCGCCTCCTCCACTGCTGCAGTGTTCACTGCTGACATGCAAAATCAGAAGAAGAAGTCGTGAAGAAGAATATTCCAGTGCTGGTCAGAGGTTTCAGCTCTACCCTGCCCCCTAGTGGAGATGGCTTTTAATCCTGCGAGTACACATACGTACACATAACAGCACAATGCTGCGAATTTTCAGAAGCGCCGACTCCTCTCTCGCCAGCTCTAATTGAAAACGATTGATTTCTGGATGCTTTGTCATGCAGTCAGTGGTTCATTAAACCTGTTTCAGCTTTAGTCTAAACGTGATCAGTTAATTAAAGCCTAAACAATGATGCTAATTAACCATTCATCTCAATTCCAACTTTTTTGAAAAGGAATCTCAGAAACACGGATTGAGGATGAGCACTCGTTTCCAAACACTGACTAATCCCTGACTGACACTCACACATGACTGCGTTCATCATTACACATTACAATACACATTACCATTAAACATCGTCACTGCAGATCCGTGTTTTCTCTTTAAAGCGTCTGTTCCAGAGTTCTGGCCTGGTTTCATTTCCACTGACTCACAACCGGAGGAGCGACCCACCGAACCTCCAAACCTCCAAACCACAGCATTTAAAAAACCACCAGGCCTTTAAAAGTTGACGTGAAAGCTCTGGTTTCATATATTCTTCGGTTTCACCTCCAGCTGAACTCGTCTTCTGCTCCATCAGGGCGTCGCTCTGAACGGAAAAATAAAGCCTCTAACCATCGTTATAAACAATTAAGGCCGTTAGTGAGGTGTGAGAGCGGCGCTGTGGATTAATGAGGATGTGGAAACAGACGATGACACAGCGAGTGTGTTCCACTTTCTCCATAACTGTGTGTTTGGGTGGAGATCTTTTTTTGATGACGAATGTCAAATCGCAGCCACATTATCGTTCTGATCATCACAACACACACAAACAGTCTTAACAACGTGACTCGTGGCCACAACTTCGGCACGACCTCCATTTATATTAATAGCCGAGTCCACGTCCTCACTGCCTCCTTTCACTGCTGATCTTTTTATTATTTGCTGAGAAACATAGTTCTGCAGAGCCGCTGATGCAACATGCTGCTTATTCTTTAATAAGATGTGGACATGAATTAATGTATTGAGGTCATGAGTGAAGTTTCTTAAGATTTGTGGCCATAGGAAGTTAAATATGGAGAGGATCATGGAGTTGTAAAGGTGTAGCGACACTTTAATTGACATTTGATCAAATTTTCTCCAAATAATTAACTGTATTAAATCTGCTCGAGTCGTGGGCTCAAGTTACACAGTCTTATTTAAATAATAAACACTGTGTGTGTGTGTGTGTGTGTGTGATAGTAACATACTAAGTATAGGGTGGTTTATTATTTTTCTATAATACCACGTCCCTTAGTCTTATATTCCTCTTACACCACAGCGACTTCCCACTGACGAGAGCTACACATCATACTTTTATCCGTTTATAGTTACATTTAATGCTTGTGAGTTCATTCTTGTTCTCGCTTACAGTATATGCCCAAAAGTATGTGCACCCCTCACCATCACACCCATACGTGGTTCTTCCCCACATAGTTGGAAGCGGACAATTGTACAGCATGTGCGCTGTACACGTCCCTGTGAATGAGCTGTTACTATAGAAACGATAACGTATTAGAACGAGTGTGTTAATATACAGTAAATCTGTGGTTTGTAGCTGCACTACTGGCAGAGCTGATTAAAGTCCCCGTGAAGAGCCTTGAAACACGATGTGTTGATGTAATTTTCACTAAAACAGGAAGTCTGGGTGGGACATATTGAGTGGCTCCTTCTCCTTTTTAAATAGACAATAGCGTTTAGCTTATCACACAGCCAGGAAACTAATAACTGTTGGGGGCGGGACACTTCAGATTCTATAGAGCATTTGATTGGACATAAAATCTGATGAGACGCTGAAGTGCAGAATGATGTCATCAAAACCGTTGATCTGTATTGGTGGTAGAGAGAGAGACTGTACATTTTGAGTGTGTATGTCTTCTAAAAGCAAGTTTTGTGATTGTTTTGGAGCGCACTAGCGTATAGAGAACCTTAAGGTGAACATATTCATATTAAAAGCTACAACATTTCAATTTTGATTTCATGTGGACTTTAAGCTTTGAGGGTTTTCCGTTTTCTGTTTCATGAAGTAAGAAGCAAAAAAGCAGCAAATGTTTATAATTTACATTTGCATGAAAATATTGTTCATGATGTACAATCTAATAATGATCTTAGCTTTCCACATCGCCTACCTTACGATGTCTTTCATCGTAGTTGAAACAAGTGGTTGAAACTGCCTGGGGTCAAACCGGGCAAAGCGCTCCTGAACGTTTTGCACATCCTCTGTCTGCAGTAAGCTCCCTGTCTCTCACGCCGCAACAACCAAGACTTCACCCACAACCTCGTTTCACTCTTCGTCTTTTCAGGCAAACAACGACACTTAGAGCCAGTAGTAACAGTAACATTTTGATTGTGGTAAAAGGACCATCCATTTTTAAACCAGTCTGACTGTCTGTAAAAAAGTTTGTCGGCGTCAGTCGGTGCAGTGTAACATGGAAAATGTTCTGCACTTTTATAGCGCCCTTTAACCTTAGAGCTTCTACAAAGCACTTTATACTGTTTCTCATTCACACACTCACTCACACACCATGCAAGGCGCTAACTTGCCATCAGGAGCAACTTGGGGTTCAGTGTCTTGCCCAAGGACACTTTCGTATGTGGAGTCACGTGGGCCGGGAATCGAACCACCAACCCTACGACTAGTGGACAACCCGCTCTACACCTGAGCCACAGCCGCCCCTGGGTAAACTGGGCTTTAGAGTTTCAACAACAATTATTGTTTGCTTGTTTGTTTTAAACTAGTGGGATTTTTTGAGGGGGCAATGGGATTATTATTATTATTTTTTTTTTTTACGTTTTACATTATGCAACAGTCCTAAACTAAAGAAATGATATTTTCTAAAATTATTGCCTTCATTACATATTAAAATATTAAAATTTTGGACATAGCATACTGTTTTAGCTTTTTTTTTATGGACTCATGGGCAATCTATTTCCTTTTTAATATTTGATATTTAGACAGAATCAAAATTCATACACTGTATTATGCTATTTTATGAGAAAGAAAGAGAGAGAGAGAGAGAGAGAGAGAGAGAGAGAGAGAAAATCTAACGAATCTGGATGCATATAAATTATTTATGCATGAAAGGGTTAATTTTACCGAATGACATATTTTGGTTTACAGGTTACCTGTTGGTTTATGAGTTAATAATGCACTTTATCGTGCTCATTAGTATGTTATAAATGAGTAACGTTATGATTTCATGCATATTTGACTAGCAATGTTAAAAGTGCTCTATAATTTAAATAAAAATAAAAACAACAGTAAATTGAGGTTTGTCTTTTACAAACTGCCAGATGTAAGAGGTGAAAATCTACAGCGTTGTCCTCAGGTGATCTGGGGTCAGTTGAAAACCGAAAATCACCACTGACTGGGTATTGGAAATCCAAGTTCTCTCACGTAGTAGGAATGTTATCAGGACAACTGACTACTGAATACTGAATGAGAACCAACAAAAACTTCTGAAACTACAGAGGTCCGGACCTGATTTTCCTTATAGCTAGTCAGGTTCATGACATCACATGCTCCAAACTGCAGGAGGACAAAACTTTTACAGCAATTCGAAAATAAGCGGTGATAAAATGTCTAATAATGTACGTGAGAACTGTTTTCACAAACATTAAATGTATTAAGGTCTCATTCTCACTGCACTCAGAGTCAATACAGCGAAGCTCAGGAAGAAAAATATAAGTGGTGAGTTGTTTGTAAGAAGCAGGAAGTTCATCATCAGTCACGCTCTCAAAGCTTTTCTAAATCTGTAGGAGGGAAAGCAGTTCATATTTAAATGAGCTTCAGTGTCAGATTAAATGAAAAATGTGGGTGTAGTGGCTACTCTAGTTTAATTAAAACCGGGTCAAGACTCTTTTCTTCTCCAGCGTGGCTGTGATCCCAGATTTACAGATGCCATTTTCAGATTGTCTGCATCACAGCATTAGTCTCCAACATCTTCACTAACTACCGTACATTCTCAGCTCAGATACAAAACACTGCTTTTTAAACCATGTTACTGAAGATTCAGTTGATAAACATGACGAGCAGGACTTCTGACAGGTCATCCATTCGCTTTCTGATTACACAATACGATAGTTTACCTTGCGACAGATCTTATTGTGGAATTAAAATTAGAATAGCAATATACTTGCCCAAAGAAGTGAGAAGTAATTGTCTAGGGGTGATGTCATGTGATCATGCTTGTGTTTGATTTTGGAGGTGTATAATACCTGATTACTCAAACACTCATACTCAAAGCCAGCCTTAAAAACTCCTTAAAAAATATATAATATGTCACATAACCATCATTTTAATCACGTTCATTACTATAGTACAAAATATGTCCAGTAGGGGGCGATCAGCTGTGCATATGAAAGTTAATAACATGAGTCTAAACAAACAAAAAAATAATACAAACAATCACCTGTTTACTTTCAGAGAACTAAAAACTCATCTAGAGTGTGTGTCCTAATATTTCAGCAGCTACGCAGCAGAATAGTAAAGAGAGTAACAGCAACATAACAAGCATTAGTATTCCTTTATCTTTATTCAGTATTCAGGAGCTTCGTCTTTATCTTTCCTACTCCGTACACAAGAGCACCAATCACAACAGCGCACCATGAGCCTTGTGATGATAGATACATGATTTAAGATAAATTCAATGTGAATTTGCCTTATTCATGATTCATATGTGGCTGTCCTTTGTTCGACTCGGGATGGACACGTATCTAGAGTTATTTTGGGTGAAGATGCTTTTGTCCTTGATTATGTTTTTTTCTCTTATTAGCCTTGGGTATGTCCTTTGCACGTACACATCTGTATAAATCAATTTCAACTCAGTTTTATGTGTATAACACTTAACAATGGACATTGTCCCAAAGCAGATTCACAGAAATATATCAATTTAGAATTTATCCCTAATGAGCAAGCCAGAACCACAGCATCCAAACATCCCAGTTCACCTCAACACTCTATACCTGTGAACCTCTCCATCTGCACCTTTACCTAAGAACAAAAACTATTCACAAAAAGCTTGAGTAAACAAATATGTTTTCAACCTAGACTTAAACACTGAGACTGTGTCTGAGTTTCGAACACTAATTGGAAAACTGTTCCATAACTGTGGGGCTTTGTAAGAGAAAGCTCTTCCCGCTGCTGTAGCCTTCACTATTCCAGGTACCAACAAATAGCCTGCAAATTTTGATGGAAGTAGGCGTGGCAGATCATAGAAGACCAAAAGTTTGCTCATAAACAAAAGTTTGCTCATTATTAATAATAAGTTAATAAGTTAATAATAGTATTTTATAATCAATGTGAAATTTTACTGGGAGCCAATGCAGTGTGGATAAGATCGGAGTGATGTGGTCGTATCTTCTGGTTCTAGTTAGGACTCTAGCAGCTGCATTCTGGACTAACTGGAGCTTGTTTATGCTCCTACTGGAACAGCCAGACAGTAAGGCATTACAATAATCAATATAAACAATATAAAAGCCGGCTGTGTCCAACTTAGATTTAGATTGTAGAGGTTGTCTTCATGGACACGTTAAACCATGTCTTTGATCCTACTTTGGCTCTTGGTCTCCTGATTCTTCAGTCATCTGGTGAAACTGTAGTATATTGATGGTCATCCAGAAAGATTTATGACACTTTTGGTGACTCATGATGTTCTCTGTCCGTGTGCTGTGACGACCCAGATGACAGACAGCATCATCACCTACCTGATCCGGTGATCCTGTTCCTGTGGCCCTGTGACAAACACGTCAGCATGGGCGAGTGGGTCATCCTGTCAAAGAATATGCTTGTTGATTGACGTCAGAATCAGTTCAGATTGATACTAGCTAAAATAAAAGAGTTCGACTGAACATAAAGGAGTTTAATCGAAGTCTCTTGGTACTGTTGTTTTATATAAGTACAGTAACGAGTAATCAGGATCTTAAGAGTGTTGGAGAGTCTTCCTCACCAGTTTATGAGTCGTCATTGTCCTTTTGCTGATAATCTCAGTTTTGAGAGGGAGCTAGGGTAAACACTAGATAAATTGTTGTGGAAAATGATGTAAAGAGCTAGATATACCAGAACGAACAGAGTGGAACAGAGAGCATTGTTTTTCTGCTTCGGATAAATGCTCCAAGCGTAAAGACCTTATTCAGAGCCACCATGCTTACGTGTGGGAAGTTCCTGGTGTTCAGGTCAGGTTATGCAGCTGCTCCACTGCTGCTATTTACAGTCAAAACATACATTTCGATTTCGTGAAATTTCACTCAAGCTGGTATCACGATAGACAAATGCACTTAGTTCAAGATAAGAATCGAATATAACTGAGACAAGCCTATGTTTTAGACAAACTCCGCCCCCATGCGTGTAACTCTCATGTAACTTCTGAATAGCGCTAAGGACTGTAGTTACATCTGAGGTCTGAGTATCGATGTGTAATTTCAGTGTTAACTCTTCACTGAGCGCTGAACTCCAATCCTATACATTCAAACTATGAGTGATTTGAGTCACTAATCTAACACAAAGACATGTTTTCACACCAAATTCCAGTTATTATTACTTAAAACTATCCCGTGAGTGTCTCACCGTGCACTGATGGTGTGTTCGACTCTGTAGCAGGTGTGTCCTATTCATCTACTCTCCTTTTTTTCCTCTCCTTCTTCTCTTTTCATCAGACAGACACGCTATACTGCTTCGCTCTTCTCCACACATGTTGCCATTGTGATGTAAATTTTCTGAAAATGTCCTTGGAGACATGAAGAGTAATCTGGGATCAAAGCCACACTGGAGAAGAAAAGGGTCTCGACCCAGTTTTAATTAAACTGCAGTTGTTTTCACTCAGACAGAGACCGAAGCTCATTTGAATATGAACTGCTTTTCCTTTTACAGACTTTCCTCACACAGCTGCTGATGAAATTCCATCCCAAACTTCTTTCTTCTTAAGAAACGCCAAGAATTTTACAGCTGTAGATATATAATAATCAGATCTATCCTGCTGTAAAGGTTACGTTAAAATTAGTGCAGTGCTGCGTTAAGCTAACCATGTCTTAGCTATTGTTGATGCATTACTATATTTTGCGTAATTCAAGCCATTAATTCATGCTAAAGAAATACTGGCTTTAATACATCTAGCTGAAGAATTGAAGAGTCGCATGATGGGGTCCGAGAGCGTTTACGTGACGTGGTCTCGGCCTGCTTCCAAGTGAACTCTAGTGCAGTGAGAAACTGATTTGAATGTCTTTAGCACCAACCCAATGCGCTTAGCATTAACATTGTTCAGTGGTCGTGTTTCTAATAGAGTTTTATGAGTATATTTTCAGCTCTTTATCAGTCTGTACAGGATTTCTTCTTCTTTTCGTTTTCTTACAGGGGTTTTTTTGTGATTGTTGATCTTGCTGTGACTTTTTTTTTAACAATTTGCAGAAAACTATTGAATTAGCAAAATAGCAATTTCACGAAATTGTCTTCTGCAGTGATGTTTGTTGGTAAATGAGACCTTTTAGCTGTACGTATGTTCGACGCACGTGAATCGACGAGGGCTTTGGTGTCACGTGACATGTCTTGGCCCAAATCTGCAGAAAATCTGCAATAATTCTGAAAAACTGCAAACACCTCTGAATATCGCGGAGTTTATTTGATTTTGCGTAAATTTCTACTATCGCAAAATCGCGTAATCCTGGAGGGACTGAGTAATGACCCAGACAACATTCTCTTTGCTTTTTGCTTTGTTTAATAATTTTTAATGAACTATCTGAGTCAGAATTGACAGAAGGTCTTACACATGAAAGTGTACAAACATAAGCTCCGCCCCTTTTGCCCTGGTGTATAACCTGCTAGCAAGCTAGCTATGTGAATCAACTCAATCTCTCTAACATGAATCCAACAACTGATTTTATTTGTGTTGAACTATTTAGCTTTAGAAGCTGTGAATAGACAGTATAGCTAATACTGTTTAACACTGCTGTGGGCATGGACAGGCCACGCCCATAGCAGCAACATTATCAGTTGGTACAAGTCGGTGGCTAGTGTGAAAAGTGTTAGTTTAATAATGTATATATTGGAATCATCTTTCTTTAACTTTATTGTTTGTAATATAATTTGGCGAGTCGTTTTATAGACGCTTTCTGAGCTCAGTGCCATTAACGGCCTGAGCCTTGAACAAGTCCTCATCATGAATGCGACTGCCAGCACTAATTCATTACTCTCATGGTCAAACACACTTCCTGTCAGTCTCTCGCACACACACACACACACACACACACACACACACACACATACACACACACACACACACACACACACACTTCATGCTCTGCTTGTACTGTAGTCTGAAAGAACACCGTGAACAGTTGGGCTTTACTGTTTGATTGAGAATTGATTTTAAACGCACACTCAGAGCTCCTCCAGCACTAACGCCCAACTCAGACTCGCCTGAAGACGTAATATAATTTAGCTCTCAAGCTGCTGAACTGGTAGCTATGAGGTTAATTTACTTGTTTACTCCATTAGCTATTGTGCTAATGTATCAAAGACAAAGATGTAAACGTCAAATTATTTATATTATTCATATTATAAATTCTTTATTCTATTATATTGAGATACTGGATTTTTGATTTCTGTGAGCTGCAAACCGTAATCATCGAGATTAAAACAAAACAAAACAAAAGACCTGAAATATTTCAGTTTATCTGTAATGAATCTAGAATATATGAAAGTTCCAATTTTTTAATTAAGTTACGGGAAAAAATTTACCTTTCCACTATATTAAAATTTTTTGAGAGGCACCTGTACTTTTATTATAATGTCGAACTTGCTTGAAGTAAATCAGATCTCCAGAGATAGATCTAACCGATAATCGCTTCCCTGCATCTTTAGTGGGGAGATAGATTGATAGATAGAGTGCCAATACTTGTAGAGTTGATTAGATAGATAGATAGATAGATAGATAGATTTTGTCGATAATAACTCAGTGTGAAACTTTTGTTCTATGATCACTTTACTCACTACTAATTAACACATACCTCAAAGTGTGTGTGGTGCCACCAAAATCCCACAGATTCAGACATTATGAAGGGGTCGCTGGTTCTGTTTAACTCGTGTGAATTTACACTTCAGAAGCATGTCCGTGTCCAGAGAGAGAGAGAGAGAGAGAGAGAGAGAGAGAGAGAGAGAGAGAGAGAAAGAAAGAGAGATAGAGCGAGTGAGAGACAGACAGAAACAGAGACAGAGAGGGGGGGGAGAGACGGAGACAGAGACAGAGAGGGAGAGAGAGAGAGAGAGAGAGAGAGAGAGAGAGAGAGAGAGACAGAGAGGGGGGGGGGGAGAGAGAGAGAGAGAGAGACAGAGAGGGGGAGAGAGAGAGAGAGAGAGACAGAGACAGAGAGGGGGAGAGAGAGAGAGAGAGACAGAGACAGAGAGAGAGAGAGAGAGAGAGAGAGAGAGAGAGAGAGACAGAAACAGAGAGGGAGAGAGAGAGAGAGAGAGACAGAGACAGAGAGGGGGAGAGAGAGAGAGAGAGAGACAGAGACAGAGAGAGAGAGAGAGAGAGAGAGAGAGACAGAAACAGAGAGGGGGAGAGAGAGAGAGAGAGAGACAGAGACAGAGAGAGAGAGAGAGAGAGAGAGAGAGAGAGAGAGAGAGACAGAAACAGAGAGGGAGAGAGAGAGAGAGAGAGACAGAGACAGAGAGGGGGAGAGAGAGAGAGAGAGAGACAGAGACAGAGAGAGAGAGAGAGAGAGAGAGAGAGAGAGAGAGAGAGAGAGCGAGAGGAGCTCATTCTCTATAATCTGTATGCGGCAGTGATGTAAAATTCATAAACACCACAGCTCAATTTACTGACGAGCGTTTAATCTGAAACTGCCTGGTAAAAGTGATGAATATTTAAAATATTTAAATGAACAGTAATGGAAATTCCCTAGTTTCTAATCTGCTTTAAATTTGACTGTTTTTCTAATTTCACTGTTTCCTAGTTTTCCTGTATCCTTATTCTCATGTGCTTGTTGTTTTCACTGTTAATAGTGACCTTGTTTCCTAGTTTCAGTCGTTTTCAGTATTCCCTAATTTCCCTTTTCCAGTTTCATTGTTTCCTGGTTTCCAGTGGTCCTATATTGGTTGCCCTTTAATTTCCAAAATATAGTGTGCTACTGTATTAACACACTGTTTATTATGTATTGTTCATTATACTCTCTCTCTCTCTCTCTCTCTCTCTCTCTCTCTCTCTCTCTCTCTCACACACACACACACACACACACACACCTTCCACTTTCACACCTTGGGACCTCAGGAGGTGGGGTCTAGAGGTTAATATAACAAATGACTTTATAAAGCTCCAGCAGTGAGTAACAAGAGTCTGACATAATCCATTACTCCATTAAATACTGGTGTGTTCACTGCCTCCTTCAATCCAACTCCGTTGGTCAGTTTAAAGGCAGTTTTACTCCTGACCCCTATTCCTCACATCTGGAAAAAAAAATTCAAACCTGAAACCTTAAGAGTTCCTCAGTTGTTCCTCTGGAGGAACTGTTAATGCCTCTTTGTGGAGAATAAAAGTCACCTCCATTCATGCAAAACATTTAAGAAGTCTCTACCAAACGTGCAGAACAATTTCAGTAGCACAAAAAAGTCATGATTTTAAACTACAAACTAAAGAATAAGAAGTTGGTTAACGGATGAAGAAATAAAAATAAGTTCCATGAAGCTGTCAGACAGTGATGTGAGATTTAGCCGCATGCTGTGTGCGTAATTCTCTTAAGTTCTGACCCGTCTGTAGTTATAGCATGTCTGAGGTCTGAATACTGATGTGCGTCATTTCAGAATTAAATCCAGATTTGTGAACACGATGCAGTAAAAATCCCCCTCTGTCTGTGATGCAGCCGTTTGACTGCGATCAGAACAGCTGTAAACCTCTTCAACAGGAGAAACCCTCAGCGCCTGACACTCCAGCTAATAAAACACACAGATCAGCATGGCCGCTGCAGGCGAGCAGATACAGAGCTGTAGCGGGTGTGACGAACATAATGAGAGCCGTTTTATTGCTTTTGTAAAGAATGTGTGCGGAATGTTTCATGGTGATGGATCTGAGCAATAAAACACAGTAAAGGGGCGAATGGGAAATCAGCCAGAGAAAGAAAACAGGAAATGTAATATATTTACGGCAGGTGTGTTGTGGTTATAACCCCGAGCCAAATCTGCGATAATGAGAAGCTGATACATCTCCGGGTCTGGTTAGCGTCCTCACATGCCTAGCTTTAAAACGATAAAATGACGTCCAGCGTCGTAAAATTAAAAAACTCGTAGAGAAAAACAGCGTGGGTCGAATTAAACCAGTTAATGTCCCTAATTAAACCCGGCCGTGTGACGCGGAATTCTCCGAGGAAGATCTCTTCCAGTCTCCGTGTGATCTCCGACAGTAGCGCAGGTTTATATTAACACGTCGTTCTGATACGTTATCGTTTCTATAGTAACGGCTTGTTACAGGGACGTGTACAGCGCACGCTTCACGTCAACAAATTTATTTAAAAAATCATTGGATTCAGGGAACGGTATAGAGACAGGTACAGGGACAGGTATAGAGACAGGTACAGGGACAGGTACAGAGACAGGTATAGAGACAGGTACAGAGACAGGTACAGGGACAGGTACAGAGACAGGGACAGGGACAGGTATAGAGACAGGTACAGGGACAGGTATAGAGACAGGCACAGGGACAGGTCCAGGGACAGGTCCAGGGACAGAGACAGGTATAGGGACAGGTACTGGGACAGGTACAGAGACAGGTACAGAGACGGGTATAGAGACAGGGACAGGTATAGAGACAGGGACAGGTACAGGGACAGGTACAGAGACAGGTACAGAGACAGGTACAGGGACAGGTACAGAGACAGGTACAGGGACAGGTATAGAGACAGGTACAGGGACAGGTATAGAGACAGGTACAGGGACAGGTATAGAGACAGGTATAGAGACAGGTACAGGGACAGGTATAGAGACAGGTATAGAGACAGGTACAGGGACAGGTACAGAGACAGGTACAGAGACAGGTACAGGGACAGGTACAGAGACAGGTACAGGGACAGGTATAGAGACAGGTATAGAGACAGGTACAGGGACAGGTACAGGGACAGGTACAGAGACAGGTACAGGGACAGGTACAGGGACAGGTACAGAGACAGGTACAGAGACAGGTACAGGGACAGGTACAGGGACAGGTATAGAGACAGGTATAGAGACAGGTACAGGGACAGGTATAGAGACAGGTATAGAGACAGGTACAGGGACAGGTATAGAGACAGGTACAGAGACAGGTACAGAGACAGGTACAGACCGTGGCCTTACACTCCTACAGCTCTGACAGATCTGCTCAGATTAAACACTTTACTGTTCAGGATTTGCATAAAAGCATATGCTCCACGTTCTAGTGCCATCATGCACTTTGGAATAAACACACACACACACACACACACAGGAGACAGGTGTAAGGCATCCTTCAGTGTGGAAACACTCCTGATGTACTGTAAACCACGCGCGGCGGCATCTCGTCATATTGAAAGTGTCACCCAGCCATCTGGTGAAGGAGAATCACTTCCTGTCACAGCACAGCTGCTTTATTATAATGGAGTGTGTCGACGTGTCTGATCTTCACTTCCTCTCACAGTCACAGAAACAAGTCTTAATTACAGAAGAAAAAAAGCTGAGCTTTCTTTAAAAGTTTTTAATGTAGTTAATTTATTGATGAAGGTGCATTTATACTGATATACACAATCACCACATACTCCTTCTACATAAATACCATTAGGATCAGGGGTACTGGGAATAAGATCGGGGTACTGGGAATAAGATCTGGGGTACTGGGGTTAAGATAAGGGTTAGTGGGTATAGGATTAGGATTACTGGGGTTAAGATTAGGGGTAATAGGTTTAGGATTAGGGTTACTGGGGTTAAGATTAGGGGTGAGTAGAGTGCACACTGCATGGTGAGTAGAGTGGAATGGAAATATGCGTCATGAGTTCTCTACACAATTCTCTTTCTTTATACACTGTGCTGATAAACTCGTTCAGTGGATAACAGCAGCAAGTTTTATCATCAATTATAAAACTGAAATGCATGACATGTAAATGAACACACAGAGCGAGTTACTAATTTCCGCAGGGGGGTGGGGCTAAAGTGAGGGGCGGGGTTATGGCATGAGTTCAGGTTAAGGTGATAAGGGTTTAAGTAAAATGACCCGTGAAAGGAACAGATTAAAGAAGAAAAATCTTTATGACCCGTTGCCCTCTCCTTCTCTATTAGACTGGCTAATAACCACACTGATTTAATATTTATATTCTTAAAACTGCAGATTTTTTAATTACTCGCAGATAAACTGGTGCAGAAATTCCCATTAAAGTAACTCTAAATGAATTCTTCACACAATAAATTAAATTGCGTTAACTCTCGAGCTTTATGAGATTTATAATAGCATATTGAAATTCTGCACAAATGAAATGTCATAGCTCCAATTACAACTCCCGAAGCTACCACTTTCTCCACCAGTTACAGTCAGCCTATGCTGAGCCAGTGACATCACAAGTGTGTGTGCGTGTGTGTGTGTGTGTGCGTGTGTGTGTGTGTGTGTGTTTAAACATTCGGCTGAATAAATACTTTGACGTGCATGTGTTTGGAGATGAAGTAAAAAAAAAAGAACACACAGCAAAGACTCTCGAAAGTCAAGATGTATATTAATCGAGTAACTTTAATGATGCACGTATCAAAGAGCTCTTTGAAGTCACTGTATTTGAGCACTTTGATCGGCCCTCACTTTGATTTCACCTCATTTTGTTCAAGCTCGACTTTAACTTGTGTTGCTCATGAACCTGCAGATTCAGTTAGAGTTACTGACTGAAGTCACACAGTCAGGTCTAAACTGTAGATGTAAACGGAACAGAATTTAATTTATTACACAAAGCTCACATTGGTCCTCTAAACAGGCTAGTAAATGTGATAAAGTGTGAGTTTATAGGCAGGGTGTACCCCGCCTTGTGCCCCATGCTCTGTGAGATAGGGTGTACTGTCCAGGGTGTACCCCTCCTTGTGCCCCATGCTCCCTGAGATAGGGTGTACTGCCCAGGGTGTACCCCGCCTTGTGCCCCATGCTCCCTGAGATAGGGTGTACTGTCCAGGGTGTACCCCACCTTGTGCCCCATGCTCTGTGGGATAGGGTGTACTGTCCAGGGTGTACCCCGCCTTGTGCCCCATGCTCCCTGAGATAGGCTCCAGGTTCCCCACGGCCCTGTAAGATAAGTGGTATAAGATGGATGGATGGATTTGTTGAAAATGTTGTACACTCTTCTCTTTTATATGCTCAGTTATGCTAGCGTGGCTCAGATCTCATCTCTTTCTCACATTTCCACGCAAAGTGATCTCCACACTCCTGTATCTCTCAGCGCGGCCTTTCACGGTCCTCATTTAGAACCCGTACCCTTTTTAAACCGACACGTTAGAGCTTCATTATTGCGTGCTGTGTTATAAATTACATCCGAGCGCAGCACTGATTTCCTTCACATCCATTCTAATTACACACTGATCCCACATGCTCACTAAATTAAAAATCACACTCTATTCTCTTATTATTCTCACTTCATTATTCCACAGAACTTTTCCCTGATGCTTCATCACAGGCTTTAATTGATCTTTATGAAACGGCTACATCACGTTCTAATAAAGAGTGTCGAACACTCCGATTTAATTAGGACAGAACAGAGACGTCACGAGACACGTTACAGGAGAGCACGGTCTGGATGAACAGCTTTACAAGAGATACATTACATTATTACCTCTGCACATTCACACTGCTCATTAGGGGGTGAAGTAATATAATTCATTATTTATGGTGTTAGTGAGTCACTGATTACTGATCAATAGATATTAGTCAATTATTTGCTAAATCTCGATGACTATAGGAGCATTACACTCAATTAATCCCCATTTAAGAATGTATGGATGTTTTTTTTTTTCCCCCACGTCTTCTCTGCTGCCATAGCAACAGCTAGGTCTTTAAATTTATAGATATTTCTATAATGTTATTTATCTGCTAAGAAGATGTTTTAATTCAAAATAACTTTGATTTAAGACAAACACAGAGATTTGCTAATTAATATAATCATTTGCTTCTTTAACCTTTTAATGCATAATTTATATAAGAACATATTCACGTTTTTAAAGATTTTTTGGGGATTCCTTTTTAAGATTGATTAACGTGGCATGTCGTGAATTTTGACTTTTGACATAAAGGATGAATTGTTAGGCCTATATATATATATATATATATATATATATATATATATATATATATATATATATATAGCGCATCTGGAAAGTATTCACAGCGCTTCACTTTCTCCACATTTTGTTATGTTACAGCCTTATTCCAAAATGGATTCAATTCATTATTTTCCTCAAAATTCTACAAACAATACCCCATAATGACAACTTGAAAGAAGTTTGTTTGAAATCTTTGCAAATTTATTAAAAATAAAAAACAAAAAAAGCACATGTACATAAGTATTCACAGCTGGTGGTGGTAGTATCTTGGTTTGGACCTGTTTTGCTGCATTTGGACCAGGACGACTCGCCATCACTGGTGGAACAATGAATCCTGAATTATACCAGCGAACTCTAAAGGAAAATATCAGAACATCTGTCCATGAACTGAATCTGAAGAGAAAGTGGGTCATGCAGCAAGACAACGATCCTAAACACACGAGTCGTTCTACCAAAGAACGGTTAAAGAAGAATAAAGGTAATGTTTTGGAATGTCCAAGTCAAAGTCCTGACCTTAATCCAATAGAGATGTTGTGGAAGAACCTGAAGCAAGCAGTTCATGTGAGGAAACCCACCAACATCCCAGAGTTGAAGCTGTTCTGTACTGAGGAACGGGATAAAACTCCTCCGAGCCGATGTGCAGGACTGATCAACACTTACCCCAAACGTTTATCTGCAGTTATTACTGCACAAGGAGCTCACACCACATACTGAAAGCAAAGGTGCACATACTTTTACCACTCACAGATATGTAATACTGGATCATTTTCCTCAATAAATAAATGACCAAGTATAATATTTTTGTCTCATTTGTTTAATTGGGTTCTTTATCTACTTTTAGGACTCAGGTGAAAATCTGATGATGTTTTAGATCATATTTATGTAGAAATATAGAAAATTCTAAAGGGTTCACAAACTTTCAAGCACCACTGCATATAGAGGAATGACCATAAAAACCCACTTGACTTGAAAATGATTTTCCTGTTGTGTATTTTTTTTTATTTAAAAATGAATATGTGCACACTGAAAGGTATGAGAATGTGACAGCTTCATTTCACAAATAGAAAAATAACTGAAATGACACCAACTTTAGATTCCAATAGAACTTACCAAAGTCAGCGAACAGTGAACTCAGAAAGTAGCAACTCCAGGGCTGTATTTTATTTAAAGCACAAAGCATATCAATAAAGCATTCCCAATTGTGACGGTTATATACAGCGTCAGATATATATACTCCACATATACAAATCCCATTACAAACCATCAGCCATTAAACCATTAAAACCATTACCCTTTGGTCCTTAGACATAACATGCCAGCAATAATAGGCAACAAATTACCAGTAGATATCCACAGGGACCATTACAGTTTCCATTAAAACCATTAAAACCCTTACAAACTCTATGTATGTTTCTATTGTTTTTTTGCAGCAGGGTATTCACAGAAATTTATACAAAAACTCCTACAGATTTAAAACATTCTTTCAAAATGTTTCATGAACAATTTTTTCATGAACAAAACATTTTCAGTTTGAATCAGAACACAACCCTGAAAACAGATGGATATCAGCACAGGTACTGCAGTAAATAAGGTGAACATAAAGACATCACCGTGAGGGTGTGGTGTGATGGAGAGTTTTAGCGTTTGGCAGGGCGCCCGGTTCTAAAGATTTATTTTCATACCCTGCTGTGTCCACATATGCATATTATATATATATATTTTCTCAACACTTTCATCGGAGTGTATGAATTATTAACTTCTCCATTTTTTTGGGGGGGGGGGGGGGGGTTGGAGGGGGTGAAGAACTGCACCATTTTTATTATTAGTATATAGAGAGGAGAGATTTCTCATTCCGGGTAACGTTCAAAAAGTGACAAATTACTTGCATCAGGTACACAGAGAAAAGTGGGGGGGGTAGTGGGGGGTGGGGGGGGGCGTCTCGTCTCACATTGGGCGCAGACACAAGCGCAAAGACAATCTAACATTGTTTTCCTCTGGGAAATCACACACTCACACACACACACACACACACACACAGTGATAATCAATACTTAAATGGATTAGTGTTAAACCTTGGCTTGTTGAATGATGAGGACGTTTGTGATATACAGAGACAATTCCATTAGAGAAGAGCGGAGTGCAGTGCAGACGCCAGACTCAAGGTGAGACACAATTTACAGATCAGTAATAAACTCTCTGTGGCTTTACATGAGAAAATGGCCTATAAATCTATATAATCACAACAGTGAGAGTGTGTTAGGAGAGAATCAGTCATGTAAACAAACAACACATACATGCAAAGATTTTCACCAGTCCGTATGAATTCATTCCGATTGCAGCTTCCTGTTTATATGTATCCAAGTTAGGCACACCTGAGGGGGCGGGGCTTAGCATCAACTTCACCACAACAACAAGAAACATGTATGTGCATGACTTTTTCTCAGAGTATATGTGACGGAAACATAAGGAATCCATAAATTTTCTGTATTGCTTATCCTACACAGTGTCACAGGGAGCCTGGAGCCATCTTTGCATGTAAACATAGACAGTATGTTTTGCCTCTCTGTGTTTGGCTGCTTGTGTTATTAACAAGTTTTAATTTATTTCCAGCTTAGAAAAACATCTTCCAATTGTGATTATTAAATGTTTCATTTCATTAAAAATTTCACATTTGTCCAACATATAGGAGATCTCGTGTTTGAAAATAAAAATTGCACAAACTGGGCCTCATTTATCAAGCTGGACATTTGTTAATTTATTTGTAAATCGTTTGTACAAGTCTTTACTGTTCATGAAAATCCCAGAAAAAGGTAGCCTACTCATGCTCCCGAGTGTGTAAATTTACACATAAGTCGACTAACTAATGTAAACCTTGACTTAATCGACCATATGGAATATACTGTGGAGTGTAAACTGTGGAGTGTTTGTTTTTATTACATACCCTTTATTTATGTCACATATACATTGATCAGCCATAACAAAAATTACCTTGTTTAGGTCCCCTTTGTGACGCCAAAACTGCTGTGACCCATCGAGGCATGGAGTCCACAAGACCTCTGAAGGTGTGCTGTGGTATCTGACACCAAGGTGTTAGCAGTAGATCCTTTAAGTCCTGTAAGGAGGTGAGGCCTCCATGGATCCGACTTGTTTGTCCAGAACATCCCACAGGTGCTCGATTGGACTGGGATCTGGGGAACTTGGAAGCCAAGTCAAGACCTCTTGGTCTTGGTCTCTTGAGCTCTTGGTCTTTGCAATGCTCTGTGTGTTCTGATACCTTTCTATCAGTCAGCATTAACTTTTTCAGCAGTTTGCACTACAGTAGCTCTTCTGTGGGATTGGACCAGATGAGCTCACCTTCACTCCCCACACGATGCTAATAAAAACAAAGAGGAGTGATCGATAAATGTACTTTGACTTAAACAAATAAACGTATCCACAGATGCAAGCCATACATCAACACTGTCCAGTAGCTCCGTCCACTCCTCTGGACCATCTCAGATGTCCTGTCATCTGAGATGGACAGTAGCACAGTGGAATCCTGTTTTGTCATCTGACGAGTCAACGTGTCAAATAGTTTATGGAGAAAACAGCCGTCGTGTTCTCCAGGCCGAAGAGGAAAAGGACCATCCGAGCTGTTATCAGCGTCAGGTCCAAAAGCCAGCGTCTGTCATGGTATGGGGGCCTGTCAGTGCCCATGGTATGGGGGTGTGTCAGTGCCCATGGTATGGGGGCCTGTCAGTGTCCATGGTATGGGGGTGTATCAGTGTCCATGGTATGGGGGTGTGTCAGTGCACATGGTATGGGGGCATGTCAGTGCCCATGGTACAGGTAAATTACACATCTGTGAGGGCAGCATTAATGTAGAAAGATATGTACACATTTTGGAGAAACATATTCTGCCATCCAGAGCAGGACAACGCCGGACCACATTCTGCCTGGATTACAAGCGCATGGTTGTGTAAACAGAGAGTGCGGGTGCGAGCATGGCCTGCTGCAGTCCTGACCCATCTCCCATTGAGAACGTGTGGTGTATTATGATGCGCAAAATAAGGCAACGAAGTCCTCGTACAGTCGCGCAGCTGAAGAAACGTATAATGGATGAATGGGGGAAATTCCTCTTGCTAAACTTAAGCAACTGGAGTCTGCACTCAGAGTCCAAATGCTTAATATGTGCTATTAATAGAAATTCTGATGTTACACAGCGGTAAACAGTCGACTGTCCCAACTTTTTTGGAGTGTGTTGCAGTCATCAGATTTGAAATGAGTGTATATTTTCAAAAATAAATTAAATTCACAAAGTAAAACATCAAATAATATGTTTTCAATATAATACATGGTGAATTGAATTTTCAAATGACTTTTTTTTCCTATTTTCTACACAGCAAAATCACCAGTGTTGATTTAACACCCACACTGTTTATATAAACACTCTGGGTGTTAATTCAACACTAGGGATTTTACTGTGTATACTGTCCCAACTTTTTTGGAATTGGGGTTGTACCTTTTAGGGAGTTTTGTGGGTGTAACTACATGCACTTTATGGGGTCTGGGGAAAAAAAATCAGGATTTCCAAAACTTTTGCAAATCTGACAGAAACAAGTATTTGGTTTGACTTACACTAATATTTACTCACAACTTTACTAAAAGAACTGATGAATGAGACTGATTTTAAATAGAGTAAAAGGTGCAACAGTTTACACAGCAGTTATTATTCTATTTAACAGATTATTGACCTCATTCAATCAGATTCCCACTGAAGTGTTGACATGAATGTTTTTTAATTCAGTCTAAAGTAAATGCATTAACAGTTTATTAAATCATTGTGTAAATAATAGCTTGTGTATAAGCAATTCAAAGTTAGCTTTAGATGGCTAGCAGCAAGGTAACAAGCATCAGAGTTTTACCCAACAGGACCTCTCACTACTTATTCCAAAATTCCTAACAGTTCCACCCTGTCGCTTTAAACAAACAAACAACAAAAAAGTAAAAAATGAAATAAAATACAGCAGTTTAAACTTCACACACTGGCCTTGAGCCCTGAGGTTCAATCTAATCTCAGAGATGCTCAGATATAAATATAACTTTATATTGTTTCTTTCTTTTTATTTTCTGTACTTTTCCCCCGCATATATTTTAATCTCTATAGTGGTGTGACGTACAGCATTGCAAAAAGTGTCATATTTTCTGTTCCAGCCATCTATCAAATGTCCAGAACCTGCAGGAACACACTGCTAGAAGGTATGGTTTAAAAGCTGAGCCGTCTGCTCCAGCCAGCAGAGATGATTTATCACTGCGCTGTTGCGTTAAACAGAACAGAGTTGTTTTAGTGATTTATGGCCGCATCACCTTCCTGTAAAAGCCTCCATCACAGCCTGATTTTGTCAGTGTGATACAGGAATTCAGAGAGGCAGAAAAACACCTGCAAATCTGTCACATTTCACACTAGTTTGTGGGAAGTGAGTCATGATTCAGCAGTGAGTCAAGAGATTGCATCTGGAGCATCGAGAGTGATGGTTCTATTACATTAAATGTCCCAAATGACTCAGTTTTGGACATGAATAAGTGGTTAACAAATCTCAAAATCAGATCCTCTGAGGAGACGAAATAACGATAACTGATCATCTCTATGTAAGTAATAAACACTGTGTTGTGATTATACTAAAATACTGAGTGATGTGGTGTTGTGATGGCAGTGTTCCTGTATGTGGCGTATGCCTGTCCAGATCTTAATGCCATTGGAAGAAGATATCCAGCAGAAAGAAGCACCTTGATGTCCTGGGCTGGAGATGCTGAGTGGACAAGACCAGCAGCAAGCACTCCGAGCTGACCCTGAGGTCAATGGCAGGCTGGAACTGTACATCAGGAGGACTATAAAGAGTGCACCATTGCCCCTGCTACAACAGCGATCATTAGGCAACGCCACAAGGTCAATCTGAATACATGGGAAAGGTTGTACAGGTGGTTGGAAGAGGTGACCATGACACCGCTGAGCATGGAGCTTGAAGGAAAGATGCTGCAGGTACTGTTATACCAGCTTTGCCAGGGAATTGCCCTGTGCTGCGTCACCCAGCAGCTGTTGGTACCATGGAGCCTGCAGTGAAGGATTCTGCAGTCTGTCCATTGACCAATGGGGGTAGGCTACTTTGGAGCCATGCAGAGTCTATTTGTATGGTGGACTAGGTCTGGCTGTTCATCCTGCACTGGTGCAAGGGACACAGTCCCAAACTACAGAGGGATCCGAGAGGACTGTGGTGGGACAGCAGGATTACCCACACAGAATAGCAAGGCTAGCACCAGTGACAGTAGTCTGTGTCTTGGACTGAGACTGTGTAATAGTTCATGATTGTGGGCATGTTAAAACAGTCAGGAGGATGTGGGCATCTTGCTAGTTGGTGGCCTGTATTGTTGCGTCAATGGGATGGCTGACAGCTACAGTACAGGGTGGGGATATGCAGCATTGTTCCGCTAATTGTGCCTGTGAGCCCCTGTGGATGCTCACGATGTTTAAATGTTTATGTTCTATTAGATTATGTGTTTGTTGTTAGCATGGGAATGTGAATGTTTGGAACAGGAATGTGTGTTTGTGTGTAACTGGATGAGGTTACTGTGTATTCAGCATTCTGCAGAGGCCTGCTGGGGTATGTTACCCTGCTGGTTTTCCTAAGTGCTCTGTGGCTTACCACAAAACCCATGTTTGTGTTGTGAGTTTAAAAAAAAAAAGAAAAAGGTTATCCATGTGAATCAGCTCTCAACAATCACCTACAAAATCCAACTCTTTCACTACTGACAGCAATCTCACGACTTATTTCTGAAACTTTCTTTTCCCACTGGAAAATATTTATACAGATGTGTTTCAAACTCTCTTCAGTCACTTTATAAAGATGACCAGGTTTTACAGGAAGTCATGTCTAATCTTCAGTGCAGTAATGATAGATATTTGGGTAATAAATACAGTGTGGCTTTAACAGGATCACAGAATTCCGTATTAAACTGTAACACGGAGCTGAAATGACTCTCTGAAGCAGAGGTGGGATTTATACAATATGGATGGATGACTTTAATCAGTAATGTGAGCTCTTCATTCCTCCCTGTCGGCTGTTACTGTGTGAGAAATGTGAACCTGGAGCTCAATTACAGTTTTAAAGCTCTTTTCAGTCAATCGCTGAAACTTATGATCCACTTTTTCGCCTTAACCCTGGAGGAGAAAGGCTAATCTGGTCTCACACAGGCTACAGTATTGTCACAGAGGTTAATAACTAGCATGACCCACTTCCTGTCACACGACTCGATGGGGTTAGTGCTTAGGGTGGTATCTCTTTTTTTTCCCCACACGTTGATTAAACTCTTTTATTCAGGATTTTATACTAAAACTGCAAGAATATTAGAATGACTTTCTGCAATGTTGAACTGTATGTCCTCGTTTCAGTTTCGCTAATGAAGATGAACATTTCTGAAAATCACATTTTTATTACGGAGATGAGATTCGGGTCATTTTGAGCTGAGAGGAACAAGGGCAAAATAAAGAAGTTAATAAGAAAATGATGTTAATGTTGACATTAATGATGTCTCATTGCCCTTAGATTCTATTTACACAGTCCCTGAGCAGGTGAAGGTCCTTTTGGTCCCGTTTCCAGCAGGGTTATTTATATTGATTAGCACTGAGCTGTAGAGAAGACACACAAAGATGAATGGTACATGTGTAAAGCTATAAAATCTAAAGACATAGCAGGGTCATGAGGAAAACAAGCAATCCAACAAGGGATGTCATAATAATGCTGTGCTGGACACAACTGCGCTACGGTTTATAGACAGGATGTTACGTACATGCTTTAAATGAAATTGCAATTATAATATTGAAATAGATAATGTTTCTTGTTTATGAGCCGATTTAAACCCCACTGTGTGTCAAATCCCACTCACCTGTTCGTTCTCCAGCCAGTCAGAGGCTGAACACTATCACCTGCTTTCTCAGAGACACATGAAGCATCTTTTCGAGCTGCTGCTCCTGCTACATCACAGGCAGTGTAACACCCTCAGAGGACAGTGCTATCTACCCTCTTCTGCATACTGGACCTCACGATCTCTCTGCAACAGAGTGAACACCATCGTCACCCCTACAAAACAACATCCGGGCGCTTTGTTTCCAAACACACCCTGAGGACGTCACGGTGTTATCCATGATGTTCAGCGCTGTTTTAGGTTTTGTGTAACTGTGCAGCGGTTCAGTAAAAAGTTGCGTTGACTAGCACATGATCTATTCAACTCTATTAATGATAAATATTTTATTTATACCGCACTGTTAACAAAAGTCACAAAGTAGCTTTGTAGAAATCCAAATGTAGAGTTAGATCCATAATGAGCAAGCCAGAGGTGACAGTGGTGATGTCCTGGGATGAACACAGGACAGTATTTACACAGTAGTGTATAGCATTTGAGTAAATTTACTCCAATACTGTACTTAAGTACCTTTTTAGCTACGTTTTATTTGACTGGTGAATGGGAGTGCATTAGCAACTAGTGGCTGAATCGCAGGTGTTTCATACACGGCTGCAGACAGTGATGAGGCCAAAGCCAGCACCATCCATGGCCTACTGTAAAAGAAAATAAACATGATTGCTCTCCACAAATCAACTACTTCATGTTTTTCACTGACATGTCTCTTAGGTGTTGAACACTAGTGCATCTTTCAGCTAAATACTAAAGTACTGTTAAAATCAGACACTTTAAGACTTCTACTCAAGTGCTATTGGATTTGGTGTGTTGTGATGGAGTTGTTTCACAGTAAGGTATCTCTACTTTTACTCAGGTATAGTTTTCTGCTGCTTTTTACACCTCTGACTTTATGATTAAAGCTGCAGCACTTAGGGGGAAAAGGTTTTACAAACAAACAGAACAAGAACTAAGGAGAACTTTTGCATTACTTACACACGTTAAAGGTCCAAAATCCAAAGTGCCACCTAATCATCCAAAGGCTGAAATGTGGAAACTGATAGAACCTTCTGGAGTACTGGTACTGGTACTAACCATCTCTGTAGACAAACACAGGACAGTTCCATTTTAAACCGAGAATCCTTTGACTGGTTGTTAGTGATGCAAGCTAACAATAGCTTTTGTTTGATAACAATGCTAGCTAGCTATGTAAGCGAACTAGCCATGCTGCTAATTCAGGATTAGCCATGGTTATTATTATAGTGCTGGATCCATTTATACTTCATCAATCACATCACTTTGAGATCATGTCAAGTATTTAAATGCACTGGATTATTAATGAGGTGATATTTCTATACAGACACGGAGGTACAGGTGTGTGTCCTCACACACTGATGGAGTAACACAGACACAGCGGTACAGGTGTGTGTCCTCACACACTGATGGAGTAACACAGACACAGCGGTACAGGTGTGTGTCCTCACACACTGATGGAGTAACACAGACACAGTGGTACAGGTGTGTGTCCTCACACACTGATGGAGTAACACAGACACAGTGGTACAGGTGTGTGTCCTTACACACTGATGGAGTAACACAGACACGGTGGTACAGGTGTGTGTCCTCACACACTGATGGAGTAACAGGTGAGAATGATGAAGAGCTATAAGCATATGATGAGTGGTCTAAAGACGAGTGTGTTGGACAGAACGTGGCTTTAATAGTGAACACTGCAGGAGGTATAAAGGCACAGTAGAGTAAAATGGACGTGTGTGTGTGTGTGTGTGTGTGTGTGCGCGCGTGTGCATGCATGCGTGTGTGTGTGAGTTTGTGGCTACACCCAGTTTTTGATTTTGTATTTATTTATCTATTGTTACTCTGAGGATCGTTAACATTATTTATTGATCGGTTTGTTTTTACATAAATAAATAAATAAATAAATAAATAAAAAAGACAAATAAATATTATTATTAATATTGATAAATAATTATAATATTATTCATACATGTCATTATTAGTATTTTACTTGCAATATGATAGAGAGACACAATGATGATATTATTTATTGCTAATATTATTGCAATTTATTTATCATTAAACAGGGAAGACATAGTCCTTTAATTCGAGCAGCAAGTAAAAACAAAATAAAATAATAAAAAAAACACAACCAAACAAATATGAACTGAAGTGGTTTGAAATATAAGAAATAATACAAGAAACTCAGCGTCTCAAATATAAGAAAAAAAACTGGCATAATTAATGCCAGTGCTTTAAACATGATGAGGATGATGGGGAATAAGAGGAGGATGAGGAGGAGGAGGAGGATAAAGGAGGAATGTGATGATGATGAGGATCAGGATGATGGCAGAAATGGTGTGGGTTTAGAAGGGGCTGTAATTCCCTGTGCACTTCAGTACTTCACTCGACGTTTATAGATGATGAAATACAGCAGATGATGTAACAGTGGAGTCGATCCACTCATACAGAAACTGTCACTCAGAGCATCAGAGCTCAAAGTTAAAAGAACGGGAGGATGGAGAACTTCACACACCACTCATTTCCTCTCAGAGTCTTCATGAGATCAGAACTCACTTAAACAGTAAGATACAGAGTGATGATTACTCTTACCATCCTACAGATTCATTTCCTCTTAGATCTCTTTATTTATTCATTTATTAAAGAATGGAATCTTTTTTAAATCAGTTAATGTTTGTGAGTTAGTTCCTCTTCTCACTTACATTATTAATCAAGAATGTTTTCATTTCTTATTTATTAAAGAATGAATCATTTTTTATCAATGTACAGTTACAAAACAAGTTAGTTCCTGTTGTCACTTACACTATAGCAGCTATAAATACTCATTCCCTCACCATCCCCCTCTCTCTATTCTCTCTCTCTCCCCCTCTCTCTATTCCCTCTATTATGTGTGTGTAGTGCTGGTGGTGATTATGTGTGTGTGTGTAGTGCTGGTGGTGATTATGTGTGTGTGTAGTGCTGGTGGTGATTATGTGTGTGTAGTGCTGGTGGTGATTATGTGTGTGTGTAGTGCTGGTGGTGATTATGTGTGTGTGTAGTGCTGGTGGTGATTATGTGTGTGTGTGTGTAGTGCTGGTGGTGATTATGTGTGTGTGTAGTGCTGGTGGTGATTATGTGTGTGTAGTGCTGGTGGTGATTATGTGTGTGTGTAGTGCTGGTGGTGATTATGTGTGTGTGTGTGTGTAGTGCTGGTGGTGATTATGTGTGTGTGTGTAGTGCTGGTGGTGATTATGTGTGTGTGTAGTGCTGGTGGTGATTATGTGTGTGTGTGTGTAGTGCTGGTGGTGATTATGTGTGTGTGTGTGTGTAGTGCTGGTGGTGATTATGTATGTGTGTGTAGTGCTGGTGGTGATTATGTGTGTGTGTGTGTAGTGCTGGTGGTGATTATGTGTGTGTGTAGTGCTGGTGGTGATTATGTATGTGTGTGTAGTGCTGGTGGTGATTATGTGTGTGTGTGTGTAGTGCTGGTGGTGATTATGTGTGTTTGTGTAGTGCTGGTGGTGATTATGTGTGTGTGTAGTGCTGGTGGTGATTATGTGTGTGTGTGTAGTGCTGGTGGTGATTATGTGTGTGTGTAGTGCTGGTGGTGATTATGTGTGTGTGTAGTGCTGGTGGTGATTATGTGTGTGTGTGTAGTGCTGGTGGTGATTATGTGTGTGTGTAGTGCTGGTGGTGATTATGTGTGTGTGTGTAGTGCTGGTGGTGATTATGTGTGTGTGTGTGTAGTGCTGGTGGTGATTATGTGTGTTTGTGTAGTGCTGGTGGTGATTATGTGTGTGTGTAGTGCTGGTGGTGATTATGTGTGTGTGTGTAGTGCTGGTGGTGATTATGTGTGTGTGTGTAGTGCTGGTGGTGATTATGTGTGTGTGTAGTGCTGGTGGTGATTATGTGTGTGTGTGTAGTGCTGGTGGTGATTATGTGTGTGTGTAGTGCTGGTGGTGATTATGTGTGTGTGTAGTGCTGGTGGTGATTATGTGTGTGTGTGTAGTGCTGGTGGTGATTATGTGTGTGTGTAGTGCTGGTGGTGATTATGTGTGTGTGTAGTGCTGGTGGTGATTATGTGTGTGTGTGTAGTGCTGGTGGTGATTATGTGTGTGTGTAGTGCTGGTGGTGATTATGTGTGTGTGTAGTGCTGGTGGTGATTATGTGTGTGTGTGTAGTGCTGGTGGTGATTATGTGTGTGTGTGTAGTGCTGGTGGTGATTATGTGTGTGTGTGTAGTGCTGGTGGTGATTATGTGTGTGTGTGTAGTGCTGGTGGTGATTATGTGTGTGTGTGTAGTGCTGGTGGTGATTATGTGTGTGTGTGTAGTGCTGGTGGTGATTATGTGTGTGTGTAGTGCTGGTGGTGATTATATGTGTGTGTGTGTGTAGTGCTGGTGGTGATTATGTGTGTGTGTAGTGCTGGTGGTGATTATGTGTGTGTGTAGTGCTGGTGGTGATTATGTGTGTGTGTGTAGTGCTGGTGGTGATTATGTGTGTGTGTAGTGCTGGTGGTGATTATGTGTGTGTGTGTAGTGCTGGTGGTGATTATGTGTGTGTGTGTAGTGCTGGTGGTGATTATGTGTGTGTGTGTAGTGCTGGTGGTGATTATGTGTGTGTGTGTAGTGCTGGTGGTGATTATGTGTGTGTGTGTAGTGCTGGTGGTGATTATGTGTGTGTGTAGTGCTGGTGGTGATTATGTGTGTGTGTAGTGCTGGTGGTGATTATGTGTGTGTGTGTAGTGCTGGTGGTGATTATGTGTGTGTGTGTAGTGCTGGTGGTGATTATGTGTGTGTGTAGTGCTGGTGGTGATTATGTGTGTGTGTGTAGTGCTGGTGGTGATTATGTGTGTGTGTGTAGTGCTGGTGGTGATTATGTGTGTGTGTGTAGTGCTGGTGGTGATTATGTGTGTGTGTGTAGTGCTGGTGGTGATTATGTGTGTGTGTAGTGCTGGTGGTGATTATGTGTGTGTGTAGTGCTGGTGGTGATTATGTGTGTGTGTGTAGTGCTGGTGGTGATTATGTGTGTGTGTGTAGTGCTGGTGGTGATTATGTGTGTGTGTAGTGCTGGTGGTGATTATGTGTGTGTGTGTAGTGCTGGTGGTGATTATGTGTGTGTGTGTAGTGCTGGTGGTGATTATGTGTGTGTGTGTAGTGCTGGTGGTGATTATATGTGTGTGTGTGTAGTGCTGGTGGTGATTATGTGTGTGTGTGTAGTGCTGGTGGTGATTATGTGTGTGTGTGTAGTGCTGGTGGTGATTATGTGTGTGTGTAGTGCTGGTGGTGATTATGTGTGTGTGTGTAGTGCTGGTGGTGATTATGTGTGTGTGTAGTGCTGGTGGTGATTATGTGTGTGTGTAGTGCTGGTGGTGATTATGTGTGTGTGTGTAGTGCTGGTGGTGATTATGTGTGTGTGTAGTGCTGGTGGTGATTATGTGTGTGTGTGTAGTGCTGGTGGTGATTATGTGTGTGTGTGTAGTGCTGGTGGTGATTATGTGTGTGTGTAGTGCTGGTGGTGATTATGTGTGTGTGTGTAGTGCTGGTGGTGATTATGTGTGTGTGTGTAGTGCTGGTGGTGATTATGTGTGTGTGTGTAGTGCTGGTGGTGATTATGTGTGTGTGTGTAGTGCTGGTGGTGATTATGTGTGTGTGTAGTGCTGGTGGTGATTATGTGTGTGTGTGTAGTGCTGGTGGTGATTATGTGTGTGTGTGTAGTGCTGGTGGTGATTATGTGTGTGTGTAGTGCTGGTGGTGATTATGTGTGTGTGTGTAGTGCTGGTGGTGATTATGTGTGTGTGTAGTGCTGGTGGTGATTATGTGTGTGTGTGTAGTGCTGGTGGTGATTATGTGTGTGTGTGTAGTGCTGGTGGTGATTATGTGTGTGTGTGTAGTGCTGGTGGTGATTATGTGTGTGTGTGTAGTGCTGGTGGTGATTATGTGTGTGTGTAGTGCTGGTGGTGATTATGTGTGTGTGTGTAGTGCTGGTGGTGATTATGTGTGTGTGTAGTGCTGGAGATAAATGAACATATTTTGCTTTAAGATATTGAAGCCTGTGCGTCACTCCGTCTCTCGTGATGTTAAAGAGAAATCACACCTGTGATTTTACTCACTCCTGATTTCTTTACTCAGTTCCCCCTAAAACCGCGTTCCCGTCTCTGGGTCAGGTCTGTTCAGCTGGTGAGGATAATCACACACCACACTTTCCCCCAGTCACTACTGTGTGTGTAATATTAGAGAAATGAGCTGAAAATCACCTGGAGCGTTGGCAGCACATGCGTACATTTCTCACCCCTGTAATAAAACATCTCCTCAATTAATCTCACGTCTATAATGAGTATAATACGTCTAATATCTCACGTCTCCCTCTGCGGTTTTAATTACACCTGATCTGCAAATGATCCGTTAGCACCGCCTTTAAAAACATTTATGAATTTAATGGACTGAAGCCGAATGAAATGTCTGCAGGGAATTGTTAAGGAGTAAAAGTGTGACGTGTCGTTCTTTAATAAATAAATATGTAAACGAAAAATGTAAATTGCTGTGTATAAGAGGAATAAAACATTTTGGGACGTGCTGTTATAGGAAAATAATCAACACACACACACATAGACACACACACACACACACACACACACACACACACACATGACAAGAAAGCTAAACTGTCTGTCACCTCAAGGACTGGTAGACATTATATATGTACACACACACATACACACACACACACACACACACACACACACACTAAGCTTGATTGTCTGGCACGTCAATATTTTCTTTCTCACACTTGCAGACACACCTTATTATTTTCATTCTCGCCTCACTGATTCATGTGTGTGTGTGTGTGTGTGTGTGTGTGTGTGTTTTACTGATGAGCCCTGCTCACCAAAACACACTGGGGCTTTTCTGACTCAGAATCAGAGTCATTTTATTTCCTGATCTGGTAGAATTGGTGTAATATACAGTAGATGTACGATGTATACCTCACACTAATAGCAACGATATGTACGATGTAAACAGACTGAAACACCTGTACAGATGTAAACAGTACAGATGTTAACAGAGTGAAACACCTGTACAGATGTAAACAGTACAGATGTAAACAGACTGAAACACCTGTACAGAAGATGTAGAAGGCTGTATACAGTGTGAGCTGAGAGCAAATATCCACAGTATTAAAATCATGATGTGATTACAGCGGTGTGACGGAGCACTCCTGATCACAGCTGTTCATCAGATCTCCTGCCTTCGGGAATAAGAAGCTTTCTGTGTGTTGAGCTGCTCATGTTCCAGAGTGTAATCTCTCAAATCAACAGCGTTATCTCACAGCTCTCCTGTCTGATTTAAACGCTGAACGGTGACGGTGACCGGACATAAATCTGGATTAACCTAGTCTTTCCCAAATCAAAGTCAGTAACAGGACGGCAGAACACGCGGCCTTTTTCAGAGTCGGTCACTTACATACAACAAAAATCTCAATATTTACCATATTTATACTATAATATGTACCGTATTTATACTATAATATATACTGTACAGAGGAAATTTCCTGGTCTTCAGAGTCGGGTTACACAGCTGCTTACGCGGATTAGACAAATTTGATAAATTTGCTTTCTCAGAAATCATTATTCTGGAGTCGGCGTGTCTGAGATGTTTTGCTGCCTTTAAACCCCAAACACTCACCTTCAACCTGAAATGAATCAGAGATAGAAAGTGTAATGTGATGTAACATACAGTGTGTGTGAGAAGATTTACAGCCAGAACATTTTAGCATGGCATGTTGTAGTTACATCAAACAGTCAGACGGCGGCGCTGGACTTAACACTGAAACTCACTTGATCCGAGATCACGCAAGACACGAGATCACATGTGCTTCAGCTCAAGATCAGAATCGGGCGTAACTGAGACACGCCTGTTTTAGACAAACTCCGCCCCGTGTAGGTAACCGAGACACACCTCTAATTTAGATAAACTAAAGATGGGCGGCTGTGGTTCAGGTGGTAGAGCGGGTTGTCCACTAATCGTAGGGTTGGCGGTTCGATTATGAACCCGGCCCACATGACTCCACATGCTGAAGTGTCCTTGGGCAAGACACTGAACCCCAAGTTGCTCCCAATGGCAAGTTAGTGCCTTGCGTGGCAGCTCTGCTACCATTGGTGTGTGTGTGTGTGTGTGTGTGTGTGTGTGTGAATGGGTGAATGAGACACAGTGTAAAGGGCTTTGGATAAAGTGCTATATAAGTGCAGACCATTTACCATTTACCATTTACCAAACTCCGCCCCATGTGTGTGAACGAGACCCGCCTCTAATTTAGATAAACTCCACCCCATGTGCGTAACCATGACACCCCTCAATTTCAGACAAACTCCGCCCCGTGTGCATAACTGAGACACGCCTCTGTTTTAGATTAACTAAATAGTGTAAAATAAATGATATCCAGTCAGGATTCTGAATTTCAGACATGACTGTAGATGCACATATTAAA
>NC_071279.1:20435077-20437577 GCF_023375685.1 Ictalurus furcatus
ATTCTTCAGAGATTGTCCTCAGCTAAGCAACCTATTTGTGGTGGATTTTGGGAGCACAGATGAGTTCAACCATCTCCTTTAGCTGTAGACACAGCTGCCAAACTTGACTAGTTATTGGACACTTTATTCTACTGCCAACTAACCATAACAACAGTCGTAACAGACTCCAGTTCTGTGCCACAGAGCCACAAAGCCTTTTTCCATCAGCCTTAACCTCACAGGTTTTATTAAGACCATCACTTCCTATGTATTTAAATTGTGTGATGGATCTATTAGTTGAGAAAATGTGAAATGATTTTCTTGTTTCACTAGATGATTAAAATACAGTGCTAACTCATAGGGAACGACTCCTCCAAATAGATCGTGGCCCAAACATGGAGGGAGCCCAGTTCAAACATGAACATGTTTCAGTGAACCTGACTCCCTGTGCTGCGTCTTGGCCAGTGGTGGAAAGCTGGTTCACATTCTTTTTGTGATCTTCAGCTGTTGTTTTTGGGCCTGACTTTAGGGTGAAGTCTGAAAAGCCCTTCTGTTGATCAAGAAGTATCTGCAAAAATGTACTGCAACTGAAGTTTTCATTAAAACCAACAAATACAGTTGGAGCCAAGATTATCTCCACAAATGGAAATTGAAGATGCTTTACTAATGTCATATCATCTGTATCAACCCCTGCATCCTCCAAATCTTTAAAGTCTACAGTAATACTTGAAAACACCTTCTGAACTCCAAAAGTCTGGAAGTCATTCTCTCTGCACAGTGGGACCAACTGCGTGGTTTCTTCCAGGGAACAGTTGTGTGGCTGGATCTCACCAGGACTCATGTAAACTGCTAAGATCTTGTGTTTTTGTTTTCCTGAGCCAAGTGGATTTGTAACTTCAAATGCAACCTGGTAAACAATGAGGGACAATGCGGGAGTGCTTTTTAAGAGAGAATTTTCTTTGATATTTTTTCCATCATTCACATCCTCCCAAACCACTTCATCACAGTTGTGACATCTTGCTTGGTTACACTACACTTCAACACTGGATTGTCTGAGGAGGTTTTGCAATGTCTTCTTGATAGGAACATACTGACAAAAGTGTTCCATCCAAGACAGTATCAGTTCCCAGATAAATCTGTATTAGTTCAATGTAATCGAAATACTGCTTGTAGAACGTTTATCTCATTTTGTCTGATCTCAGTGGTCCTTTATTGTATTGAGTAAAGACATACTCTTTACTGAGATTATGAATTATTTGATCTGTCTCAGTTTGTGGAATGTTCAGTTATAAAAGATTCCCTTTCAACTTTTCAAAGAAGTCTGCCATACTAGAGAACATGCTGAAATCCTTCAAGAATGCACTGTATGGAGTTAGCTGTATGGAGCTAACACTTTAGCATGCCTTTTCAGATAAAAACAGGGCCAAACTAGGTAAAAATGACTCGTGTTCAACACATCCCTCTCTCCATGATCATCTGGTGTTAGAGGATCCATACAGGAATCTGATATATGAACATATATGTCCATATATCTCAGATAAACATATATATATATAGTTGAATATGATCAAAACATTTGGATATATGGTGATGTATGTGGGCCCCCTATATGTCAAAATGATATGTCTTACCCATACAGGTAAATATTTATACATATAGGGAAACAACCTGCATAGATTACATATGGTCATTTTTGCAATTACGTTTTAAGCAGCTGGTTCATTATATACATTATGTTGGATGTATTTAGACAATTCAGACCCTACAGGATTTTGCAATCATAGAAATTAACACAAAATCAAGGAAACGCCGCAATATTCTGAAGAGCTTACAATTTTTCTAAATTACCCCAGACTTTCTGGGGCAGATTTTGGCCAAGACGTGTCATGTGACGTTATCACAACATGCATTCAGCCAAAGCCCCTTGGATTCACGTGTGTTGAAGATGTGTACTGCTAAAAGGTCTCATTTACCAACAAACATCACTGTGAAAGAGCACACAGAACTGTTTTGTGCAATTGCGACTTTGCCGATTCAAGTAGTTTACCACAAAAAAACACAAAAAACTCTGCAGATTGCATCACAAATTCTGAAAAAGCTGCAGCAAAATCAAGCTTTTTGGCCTCAACAATCACAAATGCACACACACACACACACACACACACACACACACACACACACACACACACGCACAGACACACACACAGACACACACACATACACACACACAGGCAGGGAGAGCTATAATTAAATGGCAGTGTTTCCTATGCCACAGTATACGTTGCGCATTAAATTTGACAGCAAAATGTGAAATTACACCACAGCATTAATAGATCTATTACTACATGAAAGACAACTTTAATGGTGTCATAATAATGAATTCCATACAGCAGCCAATCATTTAACACAAAATAACTTTGTCAAGGTCAAAAGTTTACAAAGGCCAAACCAAAAATTATTACCTAGATATACCAACCTGAACAGAACAGTGAAGAAAGAACCCTTGATTAGCTGTATCAGG
>NC_071279.1:20442577-20470077 GCF_023375685.1 Ictalurus furcatus
AAATGCTTGCGATTAATAACGCAATGCCACATGCACATTGTCCTTAATAGATCAACTGTCATTTGTTTATATTTATGAATAAGTCATGACTTGGAGAGATCAAGGCTGCCAACATCCCAATTACACAGTAATCAAAATGAATATTTAATCAGTGAAGTGCTGCCTCTGTGAAGAACGTTATTTATACAGTAATTAGGGATTAAGGAAAATTGCACAAACATCAACAGTAACTTTAAAAGCCGTAATTATTCCTCAGTATAAGATTCTGCTTTTAACGCCAATGAAGTTTTAATAATCTCTCCAAGAGGGAACAGAATCAGTGTGAATTGAAATCTCACTTGTCATAAAAATGTGAAATCCTCTAACTGTTCTGTTATTATGGCTGGTGCAGAGAATGCCATGAATATTTAGTAGCAGTATGCCAGTCAATAAAAAAGAAAATTGCCTTGGGAAATGAGGAAAGAAGGAAAATCGAACCACGGTGTAGCAACAAAAACACGGAGAACTTGTTGGAAAAGATGTACATTACAATACGATAAGTTTATCCTTTTACATTGTTTGGAATACTGGAAAAATTAAACTTATAAAATCAGCAAAAACATATTTATTACCAGCACCGTGACCAGAACTGCACATGAGGGTTAAATCTACACTCAGATAGCAGCGATTAACTCCATACTGCATGAAAAGCAAAGCTGTTGCTCTTTTTCAGGTTTATTCAACAACAGATATCAACAGTGAGAATATGTCTCTGTTTAAAGAAAATAACTGAATTATTATTGAGCAAAGTAAAAAAAAAAAATAAGACAACAAATATTTAAATATTTACAGCTACTTACTGGGCATGTCGAGTATGTTAGATTATACGTCCTATCTAAAGTTATTCATGCAAAGAAAGAAAGAAAAAAAGTCAAAGTACATTTTTGTCTTTACAAATAAACCTGAACCATAATAATAATAAAGATAAATTACTTCCACATCTGGCCAAGTGAGATACTCGTCTGGTTTAGAAGTATTACAGATGTGCCTCTGCTGTAACATGCTAATTCCTCCTCATGTTCCTTCTTTTTGCAGAACTTCTCCAGTCAGCACTCGTGGGGGTTTTTCAGCAGTGTATTGGATAACAGGTCTAATCACACTCATTTACAGCGTGTTCTGTTTTTGTGAATTTAAATTGAATATGTGGCACCATGACAAACTGAAAATGACATTTTTATCAACGGTTTCTCACAGCTACACAATGGAGATGTCTCGGCTTTAAGTAAAAGTGTTTTAAAGGAAGGAAAATGTTTTATTAGTGTTTGACAAGTGGAATAAAACCAGGTCCTGGTACTGCACTCAGACTTTTGGACCGAGACCTGAGACTCTGTAGTGAAACGAGGCCAGGTATTCTCAAAGCCACTTCTGTCTGAGAAGGAGACAGTGTGTGTTCACAGCTGGGAGAAAAATTACAGCACCGATCCAAACGGGATTTTCGGATTCCTTCAGACTGCCAAATGTCTGGACAGCAAAGTCAGTAATATCCTCACGGGTCGAGTGTTTCACGTATGTTCAGTTAAACACATGCATCCTCTTTTATGTTTATGTCTGATCTCAGTTCTTCATGTCGTATATGTGGGACAGTATCTAACACCGTATCTCATTTCTGAGCCTGTAAAGAGGATAGAGAATGTCGTTCTCTAGCAGTTTTGGCTGAGGAGTGGGGGTTTTGGGCCGGTGCTGTGAGAGAGAGCAGTAAGCAGGTTTCACAGCCGGGGGCCGGCAGCAAGCGCTCCGAGACCTGATTGTGAATTCAGAGCTCGTTTATACAGAATCAGAGACATTTTCTCTCTCTCTCTCTCTCTCTCTCTCTCTCTCTCTCCACTCCTCTAATCCTCCCTCCTTCTATTCCTCCTCCAAACACTCCAGCCTCACAGATCTCCACATCGCTACTGCCACACGCTTCCAGAAAGGTTGGAATATGTTAATCATACATTTTCATTTATACAGACGGATTTACTGCTCAGTTCTGATGTTTTATTATTCCTGTGCAAAGTTAACAGTAATGTTGATGTATAAAACCAAAATGATAACAAAAACAGATACACTGATGTTAGGGTTCTGAGTGACGTGGTCGGTGGTGTGATGAAACAAAAGGGTGTGTGATAATATGGTGTACACGAGTTCGGGCAGGGTTAGGGTTAAAGGGTTAGGGTTAGGGTTAAAGGGTTAGGGTTAGGGTTAAAGGGTTAGGGTTAAAGGGTTAAAGGGTTAGGATTAAATGGTTAGGGTTAAAGGGTTAAAGGGTTAGGCTTAAAGGGTTAGGGTTAAAGGGTTAAAGGGTTAGGGTTAAATGGTTAGGATTAAAGGGTTAAAGGGTTAGGGTTAAAGGGTTAAAGGGTTACCATTAAAGGGTTAAAGGGTTAGGGTTAAAGGGTTAGGGTTAAAGGGTTAGGGTTAGGGTTAAAGGGTTAGGGTTAAAGGGCTAGGGTTAAAGGGTTAGGGTTAGGGTTAAAGGGTTAGGGTTAAAGGGCTAGGGTTAAAGGGTTAGGCTTAAAGGGTTAGGGTTAAGGTTAAAGGGTTAAGGTTAAAGGGTTAAGGTTAGGGTTAAGGGGTTAGGGTTAAAGGGTTAGGGTTAAAGGGTTAGAGATAGGGTTAAAGGGTTAGGGTTAAAGGGTTAGGGTTAGGATTAAAGGGTTAGGGTTAAAGTGTTAGGGTTAGGGTTAAAGGGTTAGGGTTAAAGGGTTAGGGTTAAAGGATTAGGGTTGAAGGGTTAGGGTTAAAGAGTTAGGGTTAGAGTTAAAGGGTTAGGGTTAAAGGGTTAGAGTTAGGTGTACACTGGTAAGGTAAGGCACACTGAGACACTGAAAACTCAATTTCTGATGACATGACGTACTCGTGTCGTACAACTTCCCTAAAAATGTCAAACTTTCAAATATTTATGTTTTATATGTCATAAAAATTCGTTAGCTTAATCACACGTGTTTCAGTCACGGTATTTCACGCAGGATCATACACTAGCTAGTGGATTTCTAAAAAAAAAAATTAAAGCGTATATAAAACGTCAAATAACATTTTTCCTTACTCTAACGTAAGGAATCATTTGTGAGCCGCAACAACGAGAACAAACTACTTCAATCCGTAGCCGGAACTCGTCTGAGAGTTCGCCTGTCATTTTTTCCGAGCCGAGAGACTTCAAAAAACATGATGTCATTTCCAGTAAGAGAACATAATGAGCATCGACGCTCCCTGGTTTTAAAATGCAGTGCATTGTGGGATTTTTTTTTAGGAAGCAAACGTTTCAGTGCACTGGAAGGATTTTGATCGACTCCCTGATTGAGTTCCAGCCAAAGTTTCCACACTAAAGAGGATTATTTTCCTGTAACAGCACATCCCCAAGTGTTTTATTCCTCTTATACCACAGCAACTTTCCAATGATTACAGTTTTTTTTTTATTTCTTAAACAATGAAACATCAGACTTTCTCTGTATAGTTACATGAAAAAAAAATTAGCTCCTTTTTTTCTCTCTAGAAGTTAATTAAAAGCAATAAAACCACAAAAGGCAGCTAGTTTATTAAGTGTAAGCTCCTCTGTCTTGAAGATGTCAAAGATCTTTTTACCAGAAGCCAAAATGTGGAATGTGCGCCTGTGGCTCATGTGAAAGCAGACCCTCAGGGTTTTAAGAACTTGCAGTATTGCTTTTAATACCTAGTCTACAAGGTAATTTTACAGTAGCAGTTGTATACCATGTTTTACTATTAAAATAATCTTTAGTTGTGTTGTGTGTTTATCTCTGTACCTGTGTTATTGTGGAGTGGTGTGAACTGTTTGACCAGCAGGGGGCTCACATCCCTCCCCTCTCCCATCGCCCAGCTCACCACCAGCTAAACAGAGTCATGATACTCTACACACAGAAACCCAACAGTGTCCTGATTTCATCTTATAACAGGACTTGAGGGAGATAAAATTATTCATTTGTTTATACTGATTGAGAATGTCCGATAACGTCCGATAACATTCCGTTTGGCTGGTGGAACAGAAATTGTCTTATCTGAAATTTTCAATCAGTATAAACAAATGAATTATTTTTTTGTACTGTGAGAAGGGTTTACAGTTTTACCTCTGACTGTTACACAGCGCTGACACTGGAGACTCCTTCCATACATGTTACATAAACATCTCCTTACAGAAAACTTCACTGCATCACCGATCACTGATTCTCATCATGATTCTCCTGAAGGTGAGAAAACAAACACAATGTTCTTGTGTCTGTTTGTGAGGTTGATTCAGGTTCAGGTCGACACTGAAGCCCAGGAATCAAGGACGTGCACTAATGAAAGCGTGCGCTGATATATATCACCGTGTTGGTGGAAAACAGGAGCGGAATGCAGAATGTTGGATCTAACCGCTGGAATACGATGAGCTTCGGCTCCTCGCGGTGAACATCGGCATACACTGAACATGATTTCCATTTCCAGGTTATTACAGATGTGCAGAAATAACGGCTGGTCTGAAGTCTGATTACCAGGAGTATGTTTGTGGTGTTGTAAACAAAACACTCGAGTGTTCCGAGCAAGTTGTGAATACTGATGCTCATGTAGATGAGAGAGCTGGAACAGGAGCGAGTAGAAGAATAACAAATCCGTGTGGCTTTATTTCACAAACGCAATCACTCGAGTTGTTAGAACTTCATCAAAACAAACGTCACTTCAAGTTTAGCCATTTAAAACTACGCTTTAAAACTGACGGGATTGAGTCGAAGTATTTTAGATTCAATCTCACCGCTCTTATTTACACCATAGCGCTGCTGCTCAACCCTGCGTTCTGATTGGGTCAAAAGGTGGTGATTAGTTTTCTATAACAGCAGCTCTGACAGTAGTGCGGGTTTATATCATATTATACGTTTCTATAGTAATGGCTCGTTCACAGGGGCGTGTACAACGGACGCTCCACATTAACAGGATAGAAAAAATATGTTTTAGATGCTATGAAATAGGACGTGTATTTAAGTGAGAGGCAGACAAGAGGACGCAGATGAGGAGACGTGGATGAGAAGAGGTGGATGAGAAGAGGTGGATGAGAAGAGGTGGATGAGAAGAGGTGGATGAGAAGGGGTGGATGAGGAGAGATGGATGAGGAGAGGTGGACGAGAAGAGGTGGATGAGAAAAGGTGGATGAGAGGAGGTGGATGAGGAGAGGTGGATGAGAAAAGGTGGATGAGGAGAGGTGGATGAGAAGGGGTGGATGAGGAGAGGTGGATGAGAAAAGGTGGATGAGAAGAGGTGGATGAGGAAAGGTGGATGAGAAGGGGTGGATGAGGAGAGGTGGATGAGGAGAGGTGGATGAGGAGAGGTGGATGAGAGGAGGTGGATGAGGAGAGGTGGATGAGGAGAGGTGGATGAGAGGAGGTGGATGAGGAGAGGTGGATGAGGAGAGGTGGATGAGAGGAGGTGGATGAGGAGAGGTGGATGAGGAGAGGTGGATGAGGAGAAGTGGATGAAGAGAGGTGGATGAGAGGAGGTGGATGAGGAGAGGTGGATGAGGAGAGGTGGATGAGGAGAGGTGGATGAGTTGAAGTGGTAACTCAATGGTTAAGACCATAAATGTAGATAAGGGGATGAGGGGAAGTGTTGTACACTGATAGATTTAATACAGAGTCACTCAAGGTGAAAATCTGAATTTAAAGCCTTTATGTGATCACACTCCTGAGATACAGTGTGCTGAAGTTTAAATCTCTTTTCAGATTAAATATAAGATGCAGGAGCAGAAGTATTTATAAACGACTCGTCACACTGAGACTTGTAAGACATGGCACACTTGATAAGAAACTCAGAAAGAGAATAAGAGAATAAGAGAGAATAATAGAAAAAAAAGGCATGAATATCACCAACTAGTGCAACACCAGGAAACATTTCTTTCTTTCTTTAGTTCTTCTTTTTAACTGATAAGAAATGACCTTTTTATTAGAGGCAGTCGTGTTGTAAACTGACAAAATTATCTCATGATAGATAGATAGATGATAGATAGATAGAGAGATAGATAGATAGATAGATAGATAAATGGTGGATAGATAGAGAGATAGATAGATAGATAGATAGAGAGAGAGAGAGAGAGAGAGAGAGAGAGAGAGAGAGAGAGAGATTTGACTAAATGACTAAATACACAGATAAACTGTGATTATTTTCAGACAGGAGAGTAAAACCGTGTCGGTGTAAAGTGTATGAAATGAAAGAGCAGATGTTTCCTGACTTCACCTAGCGAGCGAATCGATTTCACATTAACAAGAGCTTAGAGATAAATCATGAAGTACAGGGGAAAGAAACCTGGCTCCCGAGCGAAGGGAAACAGCAGGAATGTCTGAGGTAAGACAGGTGAAACTCCCCGAGCGGGAGATGAAGCTGTAGGACCACTGTTTCTCTCAACTTCATTCACGGAAATGTTGAATTCACATACCACCAAATGTCCAGAAATACATTCCTACATCTTGTCTTTTTAGCTGCTACAGTGTAAGTGACAACAGGAACGAATCTGTCTCATTGAACATGCAATGTATTTTATAGTAAATTCCTGTGGTATAAGAGCAATACATTAACACCTACATCATCATATGTTTCACAATATAATAATATGAACACTGTGTGTGTGTGTGTGTGTGTGTGTGTGTGTGTGTGTGTGTGTGTGTGTGTTTAAACATTTTAAACTGTTAAACTGTTAGTCTGTGGTGATAAACAATGTTAATCAGAAGAGGATGGTTCATGAATTTAGAGGCTGAAACTGAAACGCTAGCACCACAGCGCCCTCTATTGATCAACATGTCAGAACTGTATATTCAGTGTGTATATTGTATACTCTAATACACTGCTTGGTTTTCTGCGTTCCTCTCATTGAGCCAAATCTGCCATTATTAATCAAATTCATACATCTTTCAACCCTAACCTTAACATAATATTCTGACATAAAATATAATAAAGTGACTCTTCACCTACAGAATTAATAATATATGGATCACTGTAGATTGAACAAATAAACATATATTGTTTTCTGTAAAAAAAAAAAATTAAAAAAAACAACAACAACAACAACAACAACAAAACAATCCGATAGTTTTCTGTAAAATTTTAGAATAAAAACATAAATACATGGCACATATCACCTTAATCTACAACACCTCCTGTTAGTGAATGCTACTATTAATGCATCAAACCTTTCTAACTGTATATACAAAAAAAAAAAAATCATGTAAACTATTACAAAGGGTATAGTTTATATATATATATACACACACACACACACATATATATATTATTATTATTTTTTATTTTTTTTTAAAAAAACCTATATACTGTGTGTATGTGTGTGTGTGTGTGTGTGTGTGTGTGTGTGTGTGTGTGTGCGCGCGCGTGTGTGTGTGTGTGTATTCTACACATATTATGACAAGCCAAACAGGAAATAATTCATTTAATGCATTAAATATGTTTATTTTATTATTTAAAAAAACCCACAATTAAAATTGTATTATTTAGTTATATTTTAACCAACACATGAGATAAAACGCAGCTTTTTCATTCAGGAAGCGTGAACTAGAATCAACATTAATTATAAACACACAGACAACGATTCAGTTTGTCCTCGGGCCAATCCTGCTTATTTAAACTTTATGTTCATTCTTCTGTGCTAGTTAAGATGGTTGTGATTTATATTCAAATTAAACCGAATAAAGAGGCACTATTATCTGCTACATTAATGTGACACACACAACCACGTGTTGGTGTTTTGTTTTTGTTGTTTTTCTAAGCGGAAAGAGGTTAAGGTTGAATTTATGACTCTGGTCCATTAACGTGTGCAGACGGTACAGGATGGAGGCGGTCCCATGTTAAACGCCACATCATTGATCAGAAGGTTGAGGGTTTAAATCTTAGCACTGATAAACGATCATTGTTTCCTGGCCAACCCTGACGTCATATATATATATATATATATATATATATATATATATATATATATATATATATACTCTCTGTACAGTATATACATAACTGTATGTATGTAGAATATTGTTGAAATCTACTGTAGAATTTAGCAGAATGATGTAATATGATGTAATATTTCCTTATTTCTCTTCTCTCTTCATCACTGGGAATCAGACATGACACTGAAACATGGGGGTATGGTTGATCAGACATGAGTCAGACGGCTGAGACACGACTGCGCATGACGACCGAGCAAATCATCATTATTTTTTGTTTTTTTTTGTAATGTTGCATCACTGTACAGGGATCAAAGGTCACAACTGCATTATCAGAGTTGGGGCTCAAAAACGGTTAATGTGTAAAAGATTCCATCATTCAGTTTTACAAAATGATCCAAATCCAGACTCTGAAGGAAGGGGGGGGGGCACGACAGGACTAACCCGATTGCATAAGTATACACACCCCTTTACTAATACTGTGTTGAAGCACATTTTGCTTGCGATACAGCGCTCAGTGTTTTTGACAGTGTTTGTACTGACTTTGATCTGGGTTCTGACTTGTTCATTCCAAAATGTCAAACTTCTTCTTCTGATGCCGTTCCTTTGTTGACTTTGGATTTGTGCTTTGGGTCGTTATCGTGCTGGAAGATGAAATGTTTCCTCATCTTCAGCTGTTTAACAGAGGCCTGCAGGTTTGCTGCCAAAATAGATCGGTATTGGAGCTATCCATGATTCCGTCTATCCTGACCAGAGCCCCGGCTCCAGCTGAAGAGAAACAGAGCCATATCACAATGCTGCCACCACCATGATTCACTGTGGGTCTGATGTTCTTTGGTCTCATCAGATTATAACACAATTTGCCACATAGTTTGAGGTGATTCAAGCAGCTTGGATTTTTTTTGTGAGAAAGGGCTTCCGCTTAGCAACCCTACCCCAGACATGTGAAGAACATGAGAGATTGTATCTCATGCAGAGAGTACTCCGTACTCACCACATGTTCCTGCAGCTCCTTTAATGTTGCTGTAGGTCCCTCAGTAGCCTCCCTGGTAAGTTTTTTCTTGTCCTTTTGTAAATTTTGGAGGGACGTCCTGTTCTGTCACTGCAGTGCTTCGTTTTCTCCACTTGTTGATGATGGCCTTCACGATGTTCCATGCTACATGTAATGTTTTGTAAAATCTTCTGTACCTTGTGTCTCCTGATTGATACCGTTCAACAGTGAGATCCCGTACAGGCTTTCTAAGCTCTTTGGCTTCAGCATTCAGATGAAACCATGATGTGAAGAAACTCGTACAGAAACAGCTGGTCTTTATTTCAGGTTAATCAGAATCACATCATTGATGACAGCTGTACGATAATTACTTTTGAACATGAGACTGAATGTGATTGGTTCATTCTGAGCACAGTCACATGACCCGTTATAAAAGGGTGTGCATGCTTATACAACCAGGTTATTGTAAGTTTTTTCTTTTTCTTTTTCTTTTTTTCCCCCTGAAAACATTTGTTTGTTTTTCACTTTAATGTCACTTGTTGCTATTTCACATATCAGGTGGAGAAAGATCAGACATGATTTATCTTGGTTTCATTACAAAAACCTGTCATTTTAACAGGGGGGTGTAGACTTTTTATATCCACTGTATGTAAATATGTGTTTAAAAACAACAACAACAACAACAACAACAACAAAAACACACGCACAGTTACTAATGATAAATGCTAATAGACAAATGTGTTCCTCAGAGATCCCTCAAGGCTTTATTTTATTTACCAATAGAAGATAATGTTAGTGTTTATTTCTATGCTGTGTTGCTCTGTGTGTTTGCTGAAAATTGCCTGGAAATTAAAAATGACACTAAAATTACAAAATATAAACATTTACATTAATTCATGTAGCAGGTGCTTTATTACACAACTGACCATTAAAGAAAGCATTATTTTTATTATCATAAACATGGTGGATCTGAAAACAAATATTTACATTGCGACTTCAGGTCATGACCCATCGGATCAGCAGCATGATTCAAACACGACCTTTTACTCGTGGCCTTCAGAATAGTTAATGTTTAAAAGATCTTCAGCGGTCGGTTCCTAACCTATAAAATAAACCCACTTTAAGCCATATTACGTGTGGAGACTCTGAATGTAAGTACCAATACATTTTAGTTCATATAAACAATAACGTTCCATTTTTAAGATTATACATGAAATGAAATTGATTTTGAATTATTGATATTTATATTTTAAATAATTGTTTATATATATATATATATATATATATATATATATATAAATATATATATATATATATATATATATATATATATATATATATATATAAAATACAGTGTGTAATAACGTAAATTTATAGCCAAATGATGATAAGTTCATTGTCTGTATACAATAATTACTGCTTATCACAGTGTCCTTGTTCTTCCTATATCACATATTTCCTCCCGTATATGGATGTATTTAATGTATTTTGTGTAATTACTCACATCTTATTTTGTTGTTTAAGACATCCCATGCACTGGACATCAGAATTAAATCCAAAATGATGTATCATGCCTGATCTAAATTCTATCAGATGTGTTGACTGTAGTATAGTTCAGCCTCTCTTTATCTTTATTAAGAAATTCCAAGAGTAAACACAAATAAAACAGACATGTATGGGCAATGTCATTCAGTAGGAAAAAACCCAACTCTAACCCAGTATACAGTTCAGCCTTAAACCGTTTTCACTCGTGTGAAATGCTGAGCTATCACATGAAAGCATGAAATATCCCTGACCCTTTCACATGCGAAAGTCCGAAACTCACTTATTTCTTTTTATTTACACTTTCATGCATAAATTCTTTAAAGACATATCCAAATTCTTTGGATTTTTTTTTGTTTATTTTTTTACTTATAGGTGATTGTCACATGAATTTGGACTTTTTATGAATAAGATATTAAAACAGTAAATGGATTGTGCATGTGTAGGAATACCGGGAGTAAAAGAATGTGGGTGAGAGAGTATTCCCAGTTCTGCTCTCTCGGACTCCAGGCCATCGGGATTTTATCTCTAACAGAATTTACAGTGCTGTAAACTCTCTCCGCTCCTTCTGATTAACCCCATAATGTGATCAGTAAACATATACATTACTAATACGTTGTTTATGCTGTACTGGTGTAAATATTTATTACTAGTGGATTGTGAGATTTCCTTTACTAACGTTTAATAAACCAGTCTCACAAAGGATACAATGAAACTTAAACATGATACTGTATATTACAGAAAAGTATTTATTATTATTATTATTATTATTATTATTATTATTATTATTATTATATATTTATCTAAATAGAGAGGTCTCGGAACAATTTTACAGTGTAAACAATGAATTCTCTAGAACTTTGTTCTTCTTTCTTTTGTTCCGCGCCACCAGAATGATTTCCTTTGGAAATAGTGGAGTTTCCTCTTTTACTTGTTTCCTTATCAAGTCCTAATAACAAAGTCATCACCATGATGTGACCTCATGTGTGCAGACCATACAAATCCTCTTTTCTCTCTGTCTTTTTTGTTGTTGCTGATGTTGTTGTTATTGTTGTTGTTGTTGTTAAATCTGCAGTGTAGAGTGTAATGTAACTTTTGACTTTTGACATCAGCATATTATTCATGAACGCTGTATGGCTAGTGCTACAACATTTTCAGGAACATTTTCAGAACAAGAACACCACGGTGATGTTTTACATTAACCACCAAGAGATGTGATGTTGGTTTCTATAAGTAGGACCATTGTGGGACAGTACACCATACACCTTGAAATGATTGGTTCCCTGGGACTTGTTGGTTGTATTGCCAGTCGCCAGTTGAACATTTTCTCACTATGTCCAAAATATGGGGCAGAAACCCCTAAATCCAGACCAGTGCTTTAACTACTGAACTTTTCTTAAAAGTGCAGAATGCAGTCAACCTTAAGGATTCCAGATTTGCCATATGAACCAGTTTACGGAAGATGTAGATTATAATGTGGGTTTTACTTTTTCATTCCATTTATGGCACTTATACAGAGCAATTTACACATATCTCATTTATACAACTGAGCAGTTAAGGGTTAAGGGCCTTGCTCAAGTGCCCAACAGTGGTAGTTTGGTGGTGCTGGGAGTTGAACTCCTAACCTTCTGGTCAGAAGTCCAACATCTTAACCACTGAGCTACCACAGAGTAAGATGAGTAAGCTGAGTAAGCTTAATCGGTCAGCACATTTTGTTTGAACTGGTGGCTGGAGTTCAAATATGTCACACTATGGCCATGTCAATGGTACTGATTTCACAGTATATTAATAAACCCATCATCTGATCTGTTCTTGTTGCTGAGAATGTCACAAGACCAGTGTGACCAGTGTGAGATCTTATTTACGTTATACTCATTTAGCAGATGTTCTTATCCAGAGCAACTTAAAGAAGTGTTATGTAGTCTCTCTCAAATGCACATCCTCATGCTAGTTCAGTAGGTCAGGGACTAGGATTACCATCAAGCCTTTGTTAGGGGAAGATTAGTATAGTGACCAGTGAAGACGTAGGTCTTTGGAGAGCATGGAGAAGTTCTTTATACCACCTGGGGGTGGACAGAGAAGAATCTTGATGCATGTCTTATTTGTACCTTGAGAGGTATAGGATTGAGTCAAGTTGTATTTGAGGATCAGAGTGGGTGTGGTGCAGTGCAGGTGTGATAAGTGCTTTAAGGTAGGTGGTCTGTTTTTTTTTTTTTTCCTTTGTAGGAAAGCATAAGTGTTTTATATCTAATGTGGGTAGTAACAGGAAGCCAGAAGGGAGGGAGAGAGTATAGTAATGAGGTGGTGTGCGAGACTTGGGAAGATTAGGAAAACTGCAGGGGCCAGCGGCGGTTGCATTAGTCCAGTCTCAAAATGTACAAGCACCTGAGTGGCCTTCTGAGGTTGTAAAAGTGTGATATGAACAAATCATGTGATGATGTGACCTCACTGAGAAAGCTATTTAAAAGTGTTGGACAGCTGGCAGGTCACTGACCAGAAGTTTATGTGCTTTGGGGAGCACCATAACAGGGCTCTGCTTTCTAGAGACAGGTTAGACTATTGGATAAGGGATGTAAATGCACAAGCATAATTAAATGCAGACTAAGAGACGCCTTCTTCAATTAATTGCCATTTGACAAACACTATGGCTACCTCTTGGGTGACACTAAGACCGAGGTGTCCAGCCCCAGGGCCAAACGCGGCCTGCGGACAGATGTTCGTTAGCCCGTGGCTTAGAATGTATAATAGGTGCAATTTTTCACCTGACGGTGGAAGCAGACCGTGTTAACACAGTTAGATAAAATTTAAGAGCCTTTTTTCTTTGATTATGCCTGCAAATTAATTACTGCAGGATCTTTACTCATGGCTACAGACAAAAAGCACCAAGGTAATAATGAGAAGGAGAGGTTTCAAAAGAGCTGGAAACCACTAATCATGGAAAACCTTTTTTGTGAATTCTTGAAAGACTCCTTAACTAAAGTGGATTTGCAAACAAGTATCAAATTTGACTATTTAGATCATGATTGATTAATTCTCTAATTACTTTTGGTCTTTGAAATGGGGGGGGGGGGGGGTCATGTGGCTCTGGGTATTTTGGGTATTCTGATGAGGTCTAATCTGGCCCCCTTTGAAAAAAAAGTTTGGAACGCATTCACTAAGAGGAATGTCACTTGCAGACTTTTGTGAAGTAGCAACATGGAGTTTTGATACATGGCCTGCACAAGTTCCAATGGAAACTGCCCTGGCAGGTCAGAATAAAAGGAAATAGAATGGAAGAGTTTTGTATGTAACCATGGTTCTATGACTGAGTGGACAACTGGCAACCTGGGTCACTTGGGTTGCCAGAGGATGAGTAGGATGCAACAGGGGCCGACTGTAGGCTGCACACATGAGGTCATGGTCTTGGTCAACTCCACTAGTTCCACAGAAAATGTAGTGGACCTCTACTCAGTTTTTAACTTTTTTCTTTTTATATTACTGTCCAGGTGATAAAATGTTGCAAAAGATCCAGTGCTGTTTGACGTTTGCCCTCCTGGTGATGTCGGCCTTGGGTGACCATGAAGGCCACAATCACGCAGAACATTCAGCAGATCACCATGGAGAATCACCATGCCAAGGACTCAGACCTATCAATGCCAACGTTACCTTCGCCTTCACCCTGTACAATAAACTCTCCAGCCATGCTGATTCCAAAGGCAAGAACATTTTCTTCTCTCCGCTGAGCATCTCACTGGCTCTGTCCATGCTGGCTCTGGGTGCCAAGGGTGTGACCCACTCACAAATCGTCAACACTCTGGGCTACAGTTCCTTCACAGAGGATCAGGTAAATGAGGCCTATGAGCACCTGCTGCAGGTACTGGGCCACAGCCAGGAGGCCAGGCTGCTGGAGATAGGAGGTGGTCTGGCTGTCCAAAAAGGCTTCAAACCTGTTGACAAGTTTCTGAAGGATCTTCAGCAGTTCTACCATGCAGAGGCCTTTAGTGTGGACTTTTCCAAACCTGAAGTTGCTGTCGAAGAGGTCAACAAATTCATTGCCAAGAAGACCAAGGACACCATCACTGACATGATCGAGAGCCTGGAACCAGAAACAATCATGGTGCTCATCAACTACATCTATTTCAAAGGTAGAGTCAGCACCTTAGCAATATTTAATACACATTAAATGCCTGTATCACCTGTAGCCTGGTTTCTTTTGATGAATTACAAAGTTTTGCACAATCCTTTAATCTACTCTCTAAGGTAAGTGGGAGAAGCCTTTCCTAGCGGACGCCACCCGCAAAGCCAACTTCTATGTGGATGAGAACACGAAGGTCACTGTGGACATGATGAAAGCAAAGGATGAACAATACAATATATATATATCCAAGAACATAACCCTTATCAAGTTGCCCTACCATGGCAATGCTTCCATGGTGATCATTCTTCCCAGTGAAGGAAAAATGGACGAAGTGGAGAAACACATTACCAAGGATCAGCTCAAGGACTGGATAGGCAAAGCCCGCCAAAGGTAATGCAGTCCCACACACATGCAAAATGAGACTTTCCATCACAGCAAGCTTCATTTTGATTTGTATATCATTACTGATAATATACTTTTACATGTCTGGGCTCATTCCTGGTTATTCTTTCAGATCTGTGGAACTTTATGTGCCCAAGTTCTCCATCTCTGCCTCAGTCTCTCTTGGGGACACTCTAAAGGAACTGGGTATAATTGATGCATTCTCAGACAAGGCAAACTTCTCTGGGATAAGTGAGGATATAGAACTGAAGGTTTCCAAAGTATGTAGAGAAATCTACTCTGTATCACTTTAACCCTTGATCTCTATCATAATTATTCAGTAACTATCATAAAACTGGCAGGAAAGATGTTTGCATGGAATCTCTGACAACTCCTAATTGATCAAATACGTTATGTTGACTTTATTCTTGTGTTTGATTTCTCCACAGGTTCTCCACAAGGCAGTCCTCAGTGTTGATGAGAAAGGCACTGAAGCAGCTGGTGCCACCACTGTAGAGATAATACAGAGGGCTATGCCATTACCCATCAAAATTAACAGACCCTTCCTGGTCTTCATTGTGGAAGAAGCTGTCAAGAACATCCTCTTCTTGGGCAAGATCATCAACCCTACTGAATAATAACAGCCAGCCCTAGCACAGTCTAATGAACTAGCTTCATTATTTTATTTTAAATATATTAGCAAATGCATACGGGTTTCGCTGTTGCTTATCAATTTTACACTGGCATATTTTGTTCAGGTGAAATAACAAGCAAACAATCAATGTCATAATAAAAGTGAAAAAGAAAAATAAATGTTGTGGATGATTCTTACAAATCAATCATCATGGATTTCTGCAGCACTCCATTATCTGCTAGCACGTTATTGGACAGGAGCAGACAGTGCAGCAGTAAGCGATAGCAACTGTGTGTTAGTGATGTGATGAAACAGAGGTTAAGGGTTTCTGGAACGCTGAAATCCATCTCGACAGAAACTGAACCTACAGGCAGAATTATTTTCAGTTCAAGAAAAGAAGCAAAAATGAATTAAATTAAACAGGATGCTATAAAGTTTTGTTTAAAAAAAAAAAAAAGAGCATATATCTTTTTAACAAAGTTGGTTTATCATGTCTGCTGATCAGATTCGTACTTTGTGCTGTGCATTTTCTTATTTGATAATGTGTTTGCAAATTATTTTCACTTTGTTTTATTATTAAGCTTTTGTATATAGGAGACAGAATATGATCCACACTGTACTGCTCCTTACTCCACTGGTGTAACAATTCCATTCAAAGGCCAGACAGGAACATTTTAGAATGTGGTTTTGAACTTTTGTCTGTGTTTTTCCACATTATACAGTGCCCTCTGTTAATATTGGCACCCTTGGTAAATATGAGCAAAGAAGGCTGTGAAAATTTGTCTTTATTGTTTAACCTTTTGATCTTTTATTAAAATAAATTCACAAAAAAAAACAAAAAAAAAAAAACAACTCTGCTGTCATGAATATCAAACACTTACAAACACAACACAGATTTATCCCCCAAAATATCTTTGTTAAATATAGGTGTGCGTCAATTCTTGACACCTCTATGAATTCATATGAGAAAAATATATTTGAAGTATATTCCCATTGATATTTAATTTTTTTTAGTACACCTGGGTGACTAGGAACAGGAAATTGTTCAGCCATGACTTCCTGTTTCACAGGGCTATAAATATGAGGTAACACACAGGCCAAATTCCCTTAGTCATTCATAACAATGGGTAAGAACAAGGAATATAGCTGTGATGTGCAACAAAAGGTTGTTGAGCTTCACACAATGGGAAGTGTCTATAAGAAAATAGCACAAGCATTGAAAATGCCCATTTCCACCATCAAGGCGATAATTAAGAAGTTCCAGTCAACTGGAAATGTTATGAATCGACCTGGAATTGGACGTGTGTCTATATCGTCTCAACACACTGTGAAGAGGACGGTTCGAGTGGACAAAAAATCTCCAAGGATCACAGCTGGAGAACTGCAGATGAAACCAAAATAGAGCTTTTTGTCTCTTTAATGTTTTGGGGCTGTTTTTCTGCCAGAGGACCTGAACATTTTATTAGGATACATGGCATCATGGACTCTATCAAATATCAACAGATATTAAATGAAAACCTGACTGCCTCTGCCAGAAAGATTCAAATGGGTCGTGGTTGGATCTTCCAGCAGGACAATGATCCAAAACATCATCAAAATCAACACAAAAATGGTTTACTGACCACAAAATCAAGTTCCTGCCATGACCATCCCAGTCCCCTGACCTGAACCCCATAGAAAACCTGTGGGGTGAACTGAAGAGGAGAGTCCACCAGCGTGGACCTCGAAATATGAAGGATCTGGAGAGATTCTGTATGGAGGAACGGTCTCGGATCCCTCGCCATGTATTCTCCAACCTCATCAGGCATTATAGGAGAAGACTCAGAGCTGTTATCTTGGCAAAGGGAGGTAGCACACAGTATTGACTAAAAGGGTGCCAATAATTGTTGCACATCTATATTTAAAGATTTTTTTGGATAAACCTGTGTTGTGTTTGCAAATGTTTGAAATCCATAATAGCAGAGTATTTTTGTGATTTTTTTTTTAACAAAAGATCAAAAGGTTAAACAATAAAAAGAAATTTTCATAGACTTCTTTGCTCATATTTACCAAGGGTGCCAATATTAGTGGAAGGCACCGTAAGCTTGTGTCAAGTGGTAAAGTCCAGAGCTCTTGTCACATTCATACTTTAAGTGTTGTTTTGCAAAATGACCTCTTCAACCTCTTCAACTTTAACCACAGATTTTTTGTATTGATCGAGACATTATGATGAAACTGTGATTCCTGTTTGTGTCCCACAACCTTTTCTGCTTTGGATGCAAGTTTCTGGATCTTGTTTTGCTCATGCAGCCTTTTCCTGGCAACTTGTTGACCCTTTTGATAATGTTCCTTATGATATATAAGTAATGATATTTTAATTGCACTCCTGATTGGGTGATATGATCAGCTCAACAGCACAATCATATGCACCTTTGCTTTTTTTTCCTAATGGAAACAAATGGCAAATGCATTGTAGATGTACATGACAGCATATTTATACTCCAGAGAAACTTGAAGTTGTCAAAAGCAACAAGGTATTTTATGGAGCCTGGAAAAGAGAGAATGGAGTCATGATGATGCCAAATCTTTACATAAGGATTTACTCATGATATCTGGCACCAAGAACAAGAAAATTCAAGATAAAAAATTATAACAAGTTAAATTTCTATATTAATACCAAATGTTTATGAGAAGACCTGAAACACACCAGTGTGAACATCCTATCATAAGCACAGCTCCAGCCTGGACCTACTGGATGGTTTTCCTAATCAAGTACCTTGTTTACTCGCATTAGTTAGTATATTTGTCCTTGCTGCTCTTGACATTTATGCTTGATCCGAGCAGTTTCTTCCTATAAGCAGTTGTTTAGGGCCTCCAGACCACCAGGGGGCCCTATGAGTTATAAAACAGATATACAAAAAAAAAAAAAAAAAAAAAAAAAAGAGTGGAAACACTGGAAGAAAAATGAATAGGCTTTAAAAGATAATCTCCACTCCTGTGGTCAAAACCTCAATCACCTTCAGCTCTCTTCAGAATGATAGCAACTAAGACAATCACAGCCTTTACCATGCTAAATAACCTAATGATCATAAAACAGAAAAGGGCAAATCCAAACACAATCAAAAACATGCAAAAAGTCAAACAAACAACAAACAGAATGAACTGAAAGTGAAATGAGAAATGAAAGTGTACAAAATCTAACACTTCCAATACAGAATCCCCTGACGAAGTTTCCACTTTGGACCCCCAAATGATCAGAACCAGACCTGTGCTTGTTCCTTGTTTTTCCGAGTCCTTGTTTTGAGCGTTTTCGCTCATTGATAGTCAGTTTTTGTAGTTTTCAAATGATGTATTACTCCTGTTAAAGTATGTGTTTGCCAGCGTACTGACCCCTAACCTCCCCATATAAACTGTAGGCTGAACAAACACACTCATGTTTTGTTTCCTGTGTTCCCAAGTCACAGATAAAAAAAAACTCAGGGGTTTACATATATAATAATAATAATAATAATAATAATAATAATAATAATAATAATAATAATTGCAGTGCTTTCAAAGTGGACAATCAGCTCAATATGTCACATGACTTTAACATGACACTGCGAGATCATTGACTAATGATTGTCTAGCTGTGGGTTTTAGTTAACATTTTATTTCAACACTCCAAACAGTTTCTTTAATGCCTTTGTTGTTGTAATTGACACAAATGATAAAGATACTGTGAATTTCTTTCTTTCCCAGTTTGCAGTATGTGTTGTGTGTGTTGTGTGTGTTGTTCCCTCCATGACCAGCAATCAGGCGATCATTTAAAACTAATTAAAGGCCTTAGGATAGGATGCTTAATATGCTAATGGTGCTGACATCAAATTTCAATAGAATTTCTGAAAAGAAAGTAAATATAAGTAGCAGAATTTCATTAAATTTTCTATCAATATGTGTTGAAATATTAATGTCACAGATCCAAACTGGCACCTGAAAACCCGGTCTGAATAAATGTTCTGCTGTGTTCTGAGTGACTTGATCTTTAATACCAGAAATGAACACTGAAATGTGGCAAACTCATTGTCAGTAGTCATTTTTATTTCTAATCACTTGTGCTTCATATCACTGATTCTTTAATTGAAATCAACTGCTGTTTAAGAATATTCTCCAAATCCGGGTTGTTCCACCTGGTCTAACGTACCTAATCATTTGTTGCAATGACGTGTAATTACTCACAAAATAATTATTTATGGGCATAAACTAGTAAAACCCTCTGAGACATCTGACACGAAGGAGACAAAAATGCAAATATAAATATATAAATAAACAAACAAACAAATAAATAAATAAATAAATAAATAAACACACACACACACACACACACACACACACACACACACTTAAGAATACAGTGTTATGCTCACTGATGAGCATGGGGAGTGAAGGCTAGCCCATCTGGTCCAATCCCACAGAAGATCTACCGTAGCAAAAACTGCTGAAGAAGTTCATGCTGGATCTGATAGAAAGGAGTCAGAACACACAGAGCATCACAGCTTGCTGCGTATGGAGCTGCGTAGCTGCAGAGCGGTCAGAGCGTCCATGCTGACCCCCTGTACACCACTGAAAACTCCTACAATGGCCACGTGATCATCAGAACTGGACCATGGAGCAATGGAAGAAGGTGGCCTGGTCATGTGGAGGCCGGGTGTGTGTGTGTGTGTGTGTGTGTGTGTGTGTGTGTCGCTTACTTGGGAAGTGAAGGCACCAGGATGCATTATGGGAAGAAGGCGAGCCGGTGGAGGAAGTGTGATGCTCTGGATAATGTTCTGCTGGGAATCCTTGGGTCCTGTATTCATGTGGATGTTATTTTGACACGTAGCACCTACCTAAACACTGCTGCAGACCGAGTACACCCCTTCATGGTTACGGTGTTCCCTAATATCAGTGTCCTCTTTCAGCAGGATAATGCGTCCTGAAACACTGCACACACTGTTCAGGAACTGTTTGAGGAACATGACAAGGAGATCAAAGTGTTGACTCATACTCCAAATTCCAAAGATCTCAATCCAATCCAGCATCTGTGGGATGTTCTGGACAAACAAGTCGGATCCACGGAGGCCCCACCTCACAACTTACAGGACTTAAAGGATCTGTTTGGCGGCACAAGGGGAACCTACATAATATTCTGCAGGTGGTTTTAATGTTATGACACACACACACACACACATATATATATATATATATATATATATATATATATATATATATATATATATATATATATATACAGGATAACTGTACAGATTTATTTTACTGTACAGATTTAATTTATTTACTGTATTTCCTCATCTCATGCTCAAATCAATCCCTGGCTAAGCCACAGGAGATATGCCTCTGTTTATTTTGGCAACTACCCGAGCAGCACATAGCCTACGCCTACAGTCTGAGTAATGATGTGCTAACTCAACTCTGAAACCACAACAGGAAAGCAGAAGGTTCTTATACAACATGTCAGTAGGGTTTCAGTAATCAAACATTCTTATTTGAACAGGTTTTATTTGCCAATACCTGGAATACAGGGTTCACAGATCTGTCCGATTTCCTGGTTATTGCAGCAAACCTTAGTAGGTATAGTACTGTAGATCTGAGAATTCCAACTCTCAGAAAAAGAAACCCATTTCTTAAAGGAGAAAATGACACGAGTATAGAAATGCTCAGTATCAGGAAACTGGATTTAAACTTTCATTTCCTTTGGCTGTCTTTTATGTCATGTGCCGTGTAAAATTAGCGTTTGGTGTAACAGTCATTAATAAAAGCCTCTATTTTAAAGATATGTGGTGTTTTATATGATTTTTCAGAACCGACATGATGTGAATATTGTAGTTTTTAATTATCAGGTGCTTGAATAAAAAATGATTGAGTAATATGGGTTTATGGGTTTCATCTCTCTGACTACAAAAGTAGATAAGCGAATAATAACTTAAATTACAAAAGCAAACAATGAGTCACATTAATTTGTAAATGTTTATTGCAATTCATCCTAGTAAGTGTTGTTAAATCTGTACTCTGTGTTAATCAGAAACATTAAGATACAGGTGACGTACAGGTTTAAATAAAAACCTCTTTTTCTTCTCTGGGTCTCTTTTTGTTTGTACGGTGATCGTTACTCTACACCTGAAAGGAGCCGTGATGTATTTCTGTAAATCCAATACTGATAAGAAAGTGCTGACTGCTAAATTCCTGCTCTTCATTCATACTGTGTTCTAGATTGGATGAGATCTGACTGCTACTGTTCAGTAGGGTTGGTGATCTTGCCTAGGAAGAGGATGCTCTTGGTGCTGTCCTCCACAATGAAGACCAGGAAGGGTCTGTTGAGTTTAAAGGTGTCTGGCAGAGACATGGGCATGATCTCTATAGTGGTGGCAGCAGCTGCTTCAGTTCCTTTCTCGTCGACCTTGAGGACTGCCTGGTGGAGAACCTGTGGAGAAGTTTCACACATGCATGAGAGGTTTTGTCAAAAACTCTTGTGTCTTGTGTAGAAGGATTAACCCTCTGATTTCTTCACATACCTTCGAAACCTTCAGTTTGGTCTCCTCACTTATCCCTGAGAAGTCTGCCTTGTCAGAGAATGCATCAACTATACCGAGTTCCTTCAAGATGTCCGCAAGGCAGGAGGAGGCAGAGATGGAGAACTTGGGCAGGTACACATCCACAGAGCTGAAGAATAGAAATGTTATTAGAGAATGGTGTAATAGATTAGAGAGTTTGGAGAAAACAGGTTTTTTTTTACCTTCTGTGCAGTTTGTCATGCCAGTATTTGAGGCCTTCCTTGCTGAGGTGTTTCTCCACCTCCTCCAGCTTTCCCTCATTAGGCAGAACGATCAACAGGGAGGTGTTGCCTTTGTAGGGCAGCCGGATGACAGAGGTGAAGTTATCCCAATCCTGGTAGAAGTCATAGCGTCCGGTTCTTTTCATGAAGTCCACAGTCACCTTTGTGTTCTCGTCCACGTGGAAGTCAGCTTTGTGAGTTAGTTCTTCTTCAAAGGGCTTCTCCCATTTACCTAAGAAGATTCAAAGGTTTAAGATTTGGTATTTATGCAGTAACTGATCTAAGAAAGTAGTATTTTTTTTTTGCAACAATATACCTCTGAAATAGATGTAGTTGAGGAGCACAATGACGGTATCTGCATCCAGGGTCTTGACCATGTCAGTGATGGTGTCCTTGGTCTTCTTGGCGATGAACTTGTTGACCTCTTTAACAGCAGCTTCAGGTTTGGAAAAATCCACAGTGAAGGCCTCTGCACGGTAGAAGTGCTGTAGATCCTTCAGAAACTTATCGACAGGTTTGAAGCCTTCTCGGATAGCCAGACCACTTCCTGTCTCCAGCAGCACACCCTCCTTGTGGTCCAATATGTGCAGCAGGTGCTCATAGGCTTCATTGACCTGATCCTCTGTGAAGGAACTGTAGCCCAGAGTGTTGAAGATTTGTGAGTGGGTCTCATCCTTGGCACCCAGAGCCAGCGTGGACAGAGCCAGTGAGATGCTCAGCGGAGAGAAGAAGATGTTCTTGCCTTTAGCGTCAGCTTGTTGGGAGAGCTTATTGTACAGGGTGAAGGCGAAGTCAGCGTTTTGAGATGAGAGTGTTTGGGATGAACAGTTTTTTCCACTGTGACTGGGGTGGGGTTCATTCTTGTCATGGTGGAGATGGTGATGGTGATCTGCTGAATGTTCTCCATGATCGTGGCCCTCATGGTCGTCAGCCAAGGCCACCATCAGCAGGAGGGCAAAGGTCAAACAGTACTGGATCTTTCTGCACATTTTAAAACCTGGACAGAGGAATGAAATTACACTTTGTGTATGTTAGAGAAAGTATATTCTTTTCTTAGTGGAAAAAGGTCTGTCTATCAACAGAGAAATCTGAATCGTTAATAATCCAGAGACTCCACAGGGTTTGATTTAGATATTATTAAGGTTTAGGATGGAATCTGACACATTCCTGACATTATTAGGAAGAAAGTGCTTCATTTGTTTATCAGAATCCTCAATCACACACTGATATCTAGCGTGGATGACTCACATCTCTATTCATCAGCATAAAACTAAAACTGTGTTTATGGATCTCTAACAGTAACGTCATGTGTACTCTAAAACCAACAGCAGACCTGCAGTATAACCACGCCTTGTTACACGCTCTACTTCAGTTTATTTTCTTCTTCTTCTGTTTTTTTTTTAATAGGTTTTTTTTTTTTGGTTTTTTTTTTTTACATTTTATTGAATATAAACCAGGAGCAATCAGGCAGGTAGCCCTGCTGAAAAAAACAATAGAAACCATGTCAGCAATGTTAATGGTTTCCACAACAAATACCATTACAAACATGTAAAAAGGTTTTTTTTGTTGTTGTTGTTTTTTTTTTTTAACCCTTTAACCCTGTAAAAAAAAAAAAAAAAAAAAAAGGGTTTTAACCCTTAAAACCATTATCATTATTGCTCCTTAATGGTATCCACTAGACATAACATGGCATCAATAGAAGGCAACAAATTACCAGTAGAGACCCACAGGGACCATTACAGCTTCCATTTAAAACAATATAATCCCCATTACAACCATTAAAACCATTACTAATTCTATGAGGGTTTCTACTGAGTTTTTTTCTCAGCAGGGAGGAGTTGAACTGAACTGAAGCACAAACATCTACTGCTGTGTTATCGACGTAGCAGTGAAAACTAACCCCGTGTTTACAGATGTCTAAAGATAATAGTAAAAAAACAATAAACAAACAAACAAACAAACAAAAACTATAGTGGACTCAGTACTGAGCTCTGTTGCACACTGTATATTGTATAACGTCATTATTTATTGATGAACTAAATGTTGGGTCACTGCTATTCCTACAATTTTTATTCATCTGCCCAGTTCATATATGTATATATTTATTTATTTTTATTATGTACATATATTTTATTTTGTATCTTCCTTTGGTATTTTAGTTTTCCTCTACCGCTATTAAATCTTATACTTATTTACCAGAATTAGATATATACTTATATAAATCTTATACTTATTTACCAGAATTAGATAACTGAAACAACTCCACTGCAAACAAATCATTATAATAAATATTAATATCATTTTTCTAATGCTAGGCTAACTTTCATCTGGCTTTCCCACAAAGCGTATAAATGAGTCAGTTTTGGGCGAATCTAAAACTCATTTCGAATCTTCCAGTCTTCTAAACTACTCACCACCGGTGTCCTGTCCAATAGGAGACACGCAGCATGGATTTCCTCCAGTTTATATCCTCACCATCAGCCAGACTCGCCCGATTACTCATTAACCAGCTAGCTAACATTACGTTGTGTAGTCCAATCATCCACGGCGCGGTGATGCAATATGTTTACAGTCAAGTCAGGACATTTTTCAGCTTCTACGCTGAAGTGGCACAAATCCTTTCACTAATAAGTAACTTTCACCAGTTATAGGTAGTGAAGTTAATATCTGAGCTTAAAACGCCTAGTAATTGAATAATACGGCGTAAGTATGATACGCATTCTGAAAATCAATGTTCAGTTATAATTCCACATAAAACGTGAGGACAAAAAAAAAATGCATATAAACCCAATATAAAAATAAAACCAGGATGAAAATGCAGTTTCACTGCTACTTTATTTTCACACAAAGTACTGCTTGTAGAAATTCAAACGCTATAAAACTTCACAACAAAAGACTGTACAGCTTCAAACACCCTCCTGTAATGGTTTCTGAAACAGTTTACACTTATTATTATTATTATTATTATTATTATTATTAAATACTTTACTTGTAGACGTATATGAATTTTAGAGCGTGTCCAAAAAGTCAGGAACCAATGGGGATCTGCTGAGCAGAGAAGATGAGGAAGTGTGTACAGGTCAACATGTAGAGCTGTAAATAATAAATATATAAATGAAGTATATGTAGTTTTACTCTCATTAGTTCCTAATTTTTCAGTTTTCGGACACGCTAGAGATTAACGGATGACGAGTTTGATGGTGTGAAGAAGGCCAGTTAGATTTTAAGACTCATTCTTAGTAGAATTAAGCAGGAAACACTGACACACACACACACACACACACACACACACACACACACACACACACACACACACACACACAGGGTTTTTATTGCTTCCAAACTATGCAAGAAGTTGGAACACTCAGTGTAACTGTTAAGTGTATTTTTTCTTTTTTATAAACACAGTGAGATTACAGCGACTGTGGGCGTAACTCTAAACTTAACCTTTAACCTCTTCACTTTAACCTCAATCCCACTGTAAAATGCTGTTAAACTTCATTCTCATGCTAAAGACGAAGCGGTTTACAAGCCGAAGCTAATCAGTGTCTTTTTCCTCACTGAATATCAACATGTTGTGCAGAAAGAGCAAACCGTTATCCTCAGGACTGAGAGCTTTAACTAAATGGAGTTGATGATCTTTAATATTTTTAGAAAATAAATAAAATCCAAAACATTTTAAATCATTTGTCTGAAGTGATGAATTATAATATTAGCACACGTATCTCCAAAAACCTTTTTTTTTTTTTCATGTACAGTATCATACTCAAGTCTTTAACATTCTCTGAAACACCTTTAAAAACTTTAAAACATTTTGATTTTTTTTGTCCTTTATTGCTACATTAGAAAGGATAGAAAGATTTCCATACTGCTGAAGGTTCATGGTGGTTATTAGTGTCAAGGTGTTTAACAAAAATTCTGCAGTAACCGTTTGGTTTATTAAAAATTTATTTTTCCCCATCGGAGTTTATTTTAAAACATTGTTATACTATCTTTATCTACATGCAGGTTTATTTGTGGAGATTTTGCACAAAGTTTAGGTTTAAAACTGAAAAGTTCATGTTGGTGCAAACATCCAAACTCCATTCGTATTTATTTTCCTGTTGAAAGCCATCGATCTCTCTTTGACCCGGCGCGACCGAGCGAACGGCAAACAGCAGGAAACGCTCTTCTGAGAAATCAGCGATGTCCTAAAACCCACGCTACAGTTCCAGACCAGATATATTTCACATCAGAATTTCATTTCTACATTTATTTGCATAGTATTTAAAACAATAAACAATCTTTCCCTTTAATGTTCCTGTTAAATTAAAATTCTAATATCTTACTGGACCACAAAGATGTACAGTGTTTAAATGAAATATGAGTGCGGAGTTTAGACTCGTGGGCGAGACTTTTAGGAGTCAAAGTGCTGTTTATTTAAACAACGACAACAATCTGAGGTTTTACAAACCCTGGATAAAAGTCAGAGTCAGTGAGGAAGTGTGTAAAGTGACGTATAAATACCGCCATCTTTCTCCGGAACCTTCTTGCTCTGGAGTTCTGTTCGGATCAGCGCTGGTTCTGAAGGAAGATAATCAACTGGCAAAACTCAACAAAGCACCTGTGCTCAGTGGAAATCCACTGATTTGAATCGTCCTGCGGCTTCACGCTATTAATTACATCTGATAACATTAGCAAACGCTAATGAGAGGAATTTTAGGAAGCGGTTCAGCCGTCTCGAAGCTATAATCAGATAGAAACAAGACAGTTGAGTAAAAGGTGTTGTTTGGACCCGTTCTGGACCACACCTCTGTCCATGATGGCATGAACGACTTGGGTCTGACATTGAGGTGGAAGTGGAGTTTGTAATCCTGCAACACTGAGCAGTGTTTTTGGTTGTAAATTGCCCCTGTGATTAAAATGAAACGCACAGACGTGTGTTCAGTCTGATTTTGTTTTCAGATAACTGCAGATAAATAAAACACATTTAAAAGGAACTGTTGATGTGTTATTGTTCACTAAACTGATTTTTTATTTGGTCCGGGTCACATGACATTGGACTGAGTGTAATGTGGTCTGTTACCTAAAACAACAATGGAGTCCTGCCCACATTTTGT
>NC_071279.1:20475077-20495077 GCF_023375685.1 Ictalurus furcatus
ATTATTATTATTATTATTATTATAAAATGTGTGGAGGGGGAATTAAAATGAGTGTGTGTAAACCTTTGACCGGTAGTGTAAGTGTAAAATAAAATATCACATGAAAATAGATTTTATTAGGATTATCTCAATTAAATTTTGTTGCAAAAAATGTTTTAGTAAAATTGAGGGGAACATGTGCTGAAAACACCTTTTTATTATGTAAAAACTGTTTAAAAAAAAAAAAAAACACACAACACGTTATTATACTACGCTAGAGGATTACATTTTATTCCACATGAATTATCCTGTAAATAATCATTTTTGATTATGAAAGTAAAAATACTGGTTACTCCGATTGACACAAACCAGTTACACCACCTGACCATGTTGCCTCTACAGTCAACAGTGTTTTATTTATTTCAATGCAGAATGAATAATAAACTGTCCAGAAACTTGTATATTAAACCCTCCAATTACGTTGGGAAAAAAATTATATCCATAATGTTATGGCTCAAAATGACTTCCGCAGATTAAATACACACTAAAACGGCAAAGAACAGTTTAAAACAGTAAAACTTTATTACGGCGTGTCCAAGACCAGCCATAAGAAGAAATATTTGCATACAAGTTCATGACTCTTAAGTGAGGAAAATCAAAAAAATTCTTAGAGAAAAAGCGGGATTAACCGTTATTTCAGACATCTCGAATGTGGAAACGGATCAGACTGACTCTAACGTAATCGGAAGGTTAAGTTCACTTAACATGGAGTTCATTTCAAGCGTACGTAAATACAGGGGGTCCAAAAAGTCTCCATACGTACTGTAGGGGAAATAAACACTTTTTAACAAACTTTATTTACAAAACATCCTCTACATGATTGGCATTTCTTTATAAACGCACACGGAGTCGTCTCTCCCGCTCATGAACTTCACCACACCGGTACCGGCAGCAGACGAGATGGAGAGGACCGCCTTTTACAATTATCTACCAATCACTGCATTAGGTCTCTTGCTGCCAGGCGGAAATCCGTGCATGACCAATCGCATCAAAGACAGACCAGAGTGAGGTATTTAAATAAATCATGATTTTTCAGTTCATAACACTTGAAATCTTTAATATCTTAATAAATAAGTTAAACTTATCATTTTGATTTAGGAGTCACGTAATGTTTAGTCACAATTACTTGATTGTTTAAGTAAAGACGACGTCAGGGTTTAGTGAACATTATTAAATTACATGGATATATAAAATTATATTAAATATATATTCTTCAAATGTTGTGAATGGAATACAAATATGGATTAGAGCTAAACATTTCAAAAACACCAAGGTCGTGCAGCATAATTATTTTAGCTATGTGGAAAAAAATCACCACTTTTTAAAGAGAAATATAACATTGAACATTTGAAAAATAGTTCCACATAGTGAGTTAGTTTATATTACATCATCAGTCAGCATCATAAACTTCTGATATTGGACAAAATTGGCCCCTAACCGAAAGGCTTGTAATAGGAGTCAAGTGGTGTAACCCGTTACACCATGTGACATTTAAATGCCGTTATCATGGACCCCTGTGTAAGAACATGGCCTTGGTGTGAATATTACAAATGTAATTTTGTCTTTTTTATAATTATGATGTATTCCTGGGGTCATACTGCTTGACCTGTAAACCCAAGACTATACCCTAAACATGTCGAATTACAGTAACTCACATTTTAAAGAGAGTCAGTAACCTGTGCATGCAGCAGTTAGGGTCATCAGGTGTCCTTCTCTGTGATCATTTCCTGTCACATGCTCGTCTTGTACAATATTAACAAAATGGCTCCTTGAATGGTTACACCACCTTAAAATTCAGAACAATGGTGTTCCATTACTTTTATTTACTATTAAATAGTCCTAATGTAAGATTAGGCCAAACTGGCTGATGGGGTGTTTTATTGAGAACGGTGGGTTAGAGGTTAGCACGATTGGCATCTTTAAAGTGTGTGTGAGTGTGAGACATGGGTTAGCACCCCGTCCAGGGTAAGACAACAACCGATAAGTTGAGATACAGTACAGTGCAAGTGGATCACGTTAATGCTACGTGAATAGATCACACTCGCGCTACATAACTCAGACTAGTAGATCAGACACTCATTTAAAATTAAATTAAGCATCAAAATTACACAGATGATTTGGAGCCTGGCAGATCGCTGTGTTTATTCAGACTGTGATAATTACGCGCGCGCGCGCGCGTGTGTGTGTGTGTGTGTGTGTAAGTAATCTTCTCAATGTTGTGGGTTTGAACTCTTCTCCAGCGAACAGCACGACTCTCTACTAATCTGATTGCAGGCTGGTGGGCATGGCCTCCCCATGTTTATCAGTTGTGTACAAATGTGAGAGGGCGTTTACGTTAACTTCTCTCTCTCTCTCTCACACACACAACAGCGCATTGTTCACATCTCTAACACTACATGCAGTGTCACGTTTAATAATATAGTGTAATAAGTGTGTGTGTGTGTGTATACGCAGTATATACTGTATAACTGTTAATTATACATTTCGTTTAAAATTAAAATAACAACAACGTCCTGAATGATTCGTTTTACTCCGAGCCATTTGTTTGTGTGTTAAGTGAAATGAAAGCTGAATAATTTTAAATATAATAATTTTATTTGTTGTTGTTTGTCCCGGTTCAGGTGTGAAGACGTTCTCCAACTGGCCCACGATTCCTCAGGTGTTCTTTAACGGAGAGTTCGTGGGTGGATGTGACATCTTACTGCAGATGCATCAGAGTGGAGACCTGGTGGAGGAACTGGACAAACTGGGCATCAGATCAGCACTGCTCGACACACAAACACCCTCCAAATAGAGTGTGTGTGTGTGTGTGTGTGTGTGTGTGTGTGTGTGTGTGTGTATGTATGTATGTATGTATGTATGTATGATACACACACATGAGAGTTTATGACATAGTAGCATCTTCAGAAATCAGTCCACACCTGTGACCTTTTAGTCGATGATTGAAACACTGGTGTGTGTGTGTGTGTGTGTGTGTGTGTGTGTGTGTGTGTGTGTGTGTGTGTGTGTGCTCTACAATCATGAGAGAGAGAGAGAGAGAGAGAGAGAGAGAGAGAGAGAGAGAGGGGGGGGGGGGGTGTGTGCGGGGGTGTGTGTGTGTGTGTACTTTATCAATAAAATATAAAAAAATTGCCTTATATTTGTCTGATTCTGTAAATGTAAAAACTAGTGAATAAATTTCTACAAAAATAAGATCAATTAAAATTTAAGACATAAATTATATGTAAAAATTATAAAGTGGTAAATTAAAGTCCATTTTAAATATAAATTAAAACTCGACTTTTTTTTCTAACATGTTAAATATTTATGTATAGAGAATATTTCCTTTATAAATACACAGATCTTTTACTCAGACTCTTTAATTAATTAATGTCTAAATGTAAAATGAAACTTAAATTACTATAAATGTTTTATTAAAGGAACATTACAATTAAGAAATATTTCAGCAAATAACCCCAAATGGACATTAAGAATGTTCTTTGACCCAGAGCCTTCACCATCCAACATGTTTTTAAATTCCAGATGTGTAATTTAGATCTGTAACATCTGGACATGTTACGATGTCAGTAACGTAACTTCCGTTTTATGAATCAATGCAATGGATTGCTTTAAGTTTCTTTTTTGAAAATTTAAAGAGAAGGAAGAAGTTAACGGTGTGATCATGTACAGTGTAATATTACATTTTAAATTAAATGAATTAAAAAAAAAAAAAGCCCATTTGTAAATCAAGCGAACCCCATATGGGGTCACGACCCCTAGCTTGGGAATTCTTTTACATCATGAATAATACAGGATGTCCCAAAAGTCTCCACACATTCTGTAGGGTTCTGTGTTTGCCAGCACCGCATCAGCTGTGCCTTCATCAGTGGATGTTGGTGGACGTCCACGTCTTCTCAACACTTCCAGTCTTTTTGAATTTGTTAAGTTTGTATCGTGTGTGATGTACTCGCCATGTTTCCTGTTAAAGTCCATCGCAACCTTGCGACAGCTTCCTGATCCAGCTGTGGGGATGATTTCAATTGAATATTGTCTACATATCTATATTTGGAAGACATTTTGCTAAAGTGTTCGGTTCCTCAGTGTATGCAGATGTTTGGGACACCCTGTAGCAAAGAGTAAAAATTTACTGGTCATATCGGGACATTATTACAACTCAAAAATATTTAAACTATGTATCAGTGCAGGTAACTTTGATTCAAATCAATTTAACAGTGGACATTGTCCCAGAGCAGCGTTACAGAAATATATAAATTCAGGGTACAGATGTTAAATGTATGAATTTATCCCTAATGAACAGCCAGAGGTGACGGTGGTGAGGAAAAACTCCCTGAGACGATATGAGGAAGAAACCTCGAGAGGAACCAGACTCAGAAGGAAACCTAGGTTTTGGTTTCTCACTCATCTTCACTACACAGAAGTGTGTTGTATTGCTAGCTAATCTCTTCTATAAAATCACTTTTGTTTTTTTAAATGAAAAAATAAATAGAGAATTTATGAATATACAACACCAAAAAAAAAAGAAAAACTACACACCAGATTTTTATGGACTCGGATAGTGACATTGTTTTTAATTGAAATGAAAAATGCATCATATTAAAAATAGTTTTTCTTTAAATTGTTTTGTAATATTTATGACTACAAAATAAAAATATGGATATTGGATGATAAAAATCATGCAGTAAAAACACAGATACACAACAGATACAATTAAAAATGGAAAAAAATAATCATTAAACAAGTGAATTAAAATAATAAATTAAAAACATGTATGATACTGAGCTTTAGCTGTGAGACTCTAACACTTCATTAACCACAATCCTTCACTTCTGCCTCTTCAGTTTGTTGCCTAGGAACCATTCATCCTCTGACCTGCGAGTCCTCACAGCAGAATCTGCACACTCCTTCACTGTAGTCTGTTTCACACCCAGGCTGTGATTCAGGACGCGACCGGGTGGAGAGGAAAAGAAGATAAAACGGTCACAATAAATCATTAAAATATCGACAGAGTAGACGTGCGATCAATAACAAGTGCTTTTAGATATACTTGGAAGACCATCCCTGTTGCCATGGCAACTTCAAACGCAACAGATGCTCTAAGGAGGGAAGGTTTGTTTTCTCTTCAGGGTGTTTGACGTCCTCGTTGTGATTTGGGACGCAGCCGGCTGGTCAAATGACCTTTAATTAAGACCAGCGTTAAAAGGGAAAACGAACCGATGTTTAGAAAAGTCAAGATGTCTGGACATGAAGTCTCCTTATCATGCTGCCTACAGAGGGAACGGATCTCAGTGGAGAAGCAGGTAAACATTTTTATTCATAATAAAACATTTTAGAATTTATCACAATAACTGAAGAGCGGATAAAAACAAACAAAACAATACATAAGATAAAATAATTTCTGTGGTTTATCAGAGGTAAACTCAGTGCTGCAGACACCACATCCACCTGACGTAAAACAGGACGTCTGAGCGTTTCTGTCCCTCAGAGGCCGAGATCTCGCTCTCCTCATGCTGTACCAGGTAAAAAAGAAATAAATAAAAAAGTAAAGCAGCTCAATTCCTTATGAAAAATAACATTAAGAGGAATAATAATAATTCCTCCACATGACATTTATTGTATATACAGACTTTTAAAAAATAAATGTAATTAAATAGTTGTGTGTAATGCTGTATACAGATGTCTGTGTGTGTTTCAGTGACGTGCGGTGAGGTTCGTGGCTGGGGAGGCACTGACTCTTTCAAAGTCAGAGTTACAAATATATGAATTCAACAGAGTAGCATAAATTCACCATTCAACTGGCTGCTTGCACACTGACTACTGGTTATGTTTCATATCCCATATCAGCATTCTTTACACACACATGGGTAAGGTACATATTTGGCCGAAGAAGAAGGTTTAATTTATAGCGGCTCAGAGAGAGAGCATTTGCTCTGCACCCTCCGTGTGTTCTTAATTTGCCATCACAATTCCACAATTCATACTCATTCAATACAAATGAAGGTGTATACAGTCCACAACAAAAAGACAAATGTAGTTTTAATCTTTAAAATAACTTCATTTTTTTTTTTCTTATCTTGTTTTATATAATTTTTTACTTATTATTAAAAAAGGGCTGGTCTTATATTTTTTATCGTGGACTGTACAGCAGTGTATGCATCGTCTTACCTTTACTCGTCCGTCATTACTCGCATCATCAAATCCCAAAAACGCCTCCCTCACCTCACAGGACACCTCACTTCACGCCACAGAACGCAAAATGACAGATCTGGGCTTTGTTTGTGACATCTGTTGTCTCATCTACTTCTACAGCAACAAATAAGGCTGCATTAATCTCCTTTTTATATAATTTCTAATCTCGGCACTTATAAACTTTATTACACGCACACTCACAGCCGCGTTGGTATAAAATGCTCCAGGAGGTTTAGTAAAACATTTAACATTTAGTAAACATTAAGATTCACACTCAGAGTTGCCCAATACCTTCAGTGTTTGTTATTAAACACTCAGAGCCAAAGTACAGTTCAGAATCACAGTCCACATCGTTCTTCAACAACTTCATCACCTAAAGCCAGGACATAATGATGCTCCGGGAGTTTATTCCTCCTAAAAAACATGTGAGTTTACTGTTCGTTTATCAGCTAGGTGTGCAGCTTCACTCCTCCTCATTTAACCTTAGCTCTGAACATGCGTAACACAATACATGTTGAAATAATGATATATTGTATATACTATTAGTAATATTATAGTATATCATTACAATATGGGTGTAGGTAGTATAGTACTTAAATTATACACACTTTTTAAGAGCAATGTACTACTACTACTACAGTACATACTAACATACATAACAAACAATAATAACAGTCCACAGTACAGCACTTCTAGAAAAACATGAATTCCTCATACAATAGTTGAGTTGTATGTGTAGTTCTGTTGCATACTATTAAACATACTACACTACAATATAGTACAAGTGGTAGATATAGTAGATATAATGTACAGAGGTTTACAGTACTCTACCTGTAGTATAGTAGATATAATGTACAGAGTGTTACAGTACTCTACCTGTAGTATAGATGATGTGTGTATAGAGCGTTACAGTACTCTACCTGTAGTATAGTAGATATAATGTACAGAGTGTTACAGTACTCTACCTGTAGTATAGATGATGTGTGTATAGAGCGTTACAGTACTCTACCTGTAGTATAGGTGATGTGTGTATGGAGCGTTACAGTACTCTACCTGTAGTATAGGTGATGTGTGTATGGAGCGTTACAGTACTCTACCTGTAGTATAGTAGATGTGTGTGTATAGAGCGTTACAGTACTCTACCTGTAGTATAGATGATGTGTGTATAGAGCGTTACAGTACTCTACCTGTAGTATAGGTGATGTGTGTATGGAGCGTTACAGTACTCTACCTGTAGTATAGTAGATATAATGTATAGAGCGTTACAGTACTCTACCTGTAGTATAGTAGATATAATGTACAGAGTGTTACAGTACTCTACCTGTAGTATAGATGATGTGTGTATAGAGCGTTACAGTACTCTACCTGTAGTATAGGTGATGTGTGTATGGAGCGTTACAGTACTCTACCTGTAGTATAGTAGATATAATGTATAGAGTGTTACAGTACTCTACCTGTAGTATAGATGATGTGTGTATGGAGCGTTACAGTACTCTACCTGTAGTATAGTAGATATAATGTATAGAGCGTTACAGTACTCTACCTGTAGTATAGATGATGTGTGTATAGAGCGTTACAGTACTCTACCTGTAGTATAGTAGATATAATGTACAGAGTGTTACAGTACTCTACCTGTAGTATAGATGATGTGTGTATGGAGCGTTACAGTACTCTACCTGTAGTATAGTAGATATAATGTATAGAGCGTTACAGTACTCTACCTGTAGTATAGTAGATATAATGTATAGAGCGTTACAGTACTCTACCTGTAGTATAGTAGATATAATGTACAGAGCGTTACAGTACTCTACCTGTAGTATAGATGATGTGTGTATAGAGCGTTACAGTACTCTACCTGTAGTATAGATGATGTGTGTATAGAGCGTTACAGTACTCTACCTGTAGTATAGATGATGTGTGTATAGAGCGTTACAGTACTCTACCTGTAGTATAGATGATGTGTGTATAGAGCGTTACAGTTCTCTACCTGTAGTATAGTAGATATAATGTACAGAGTGTTACAGTACTCTACCTGTAGTATAGATGATATAATGTACAGAGTGTTACAGTACTCTACCTGTAGTATAGTAGATGTGTGTATAGAGTGTTACAGTACTCTACCTGTAGTATAGTAGATGTGTGTATAGAGTGTTACAGTACTCTACCTGTAGTATAGATGATGTGTGTATAGAGCGTTACAGTACTCTACCTGTAGTATAGATGATGTGTGTATAGAGCGTTACAGTACTCTACCTGTAGTATAGTAGATGTGTGTATAGAGTGTTACAGTACTCTACCTGTAGTATAGTAGATATAATGTATAGAGTGTTACAGTACTCTACCTGTAGTATAGTAGATGTGTGTATAGAGTGTTACAGTACTCTACCTGTAGTATAGTAGATATAATGTATAGAGTGTTACAGTACTCTACCTGTAGTATAATAGATGTGTGTATAGAGTGTTACAGTACTCTACCTGTAGTATAGTAGATATAATGTATAGAGTGTTACAGTACTCTACCTGTAGTATAGTAGACGTGTGTATAGAGTGTTACAGTTCTCTACCTGTAGTATAGTAGATATAATGTACAGAGTGTTACAGTACTCTACCTGTAGTATAGATGATATAATGTACAGAGTGTTACAGTACTCTACCTGTAGTATAGTAGATGTGTGTATAGAGTGTTACAGTACTCTACCTGTAGTATAGTAGATGTGTGTATAGAGTGTTACAGTACTCTACCTGTAGTATAGTAGATATAATGTACAGAGTGTTACAGTACTCTACCTGTAGTATAGATGATGTGTGTATAGAGCGTTACAGTACTCTACCTGTAGTATAGATGATGTGTGTACAGAGCGTTACAGTACTCTACCTGTAGTATAGTAGATGTGTGTATAGAGTGTTACAGTACTCTACCTGTAGTATAGTAGATATAATGTATAGAGTGTTACAGTACTCTACCTGTAGTATAGTAGACGTGTGTATAGAGTGTTACAGTACTCTACCTGTAGTATAGATGATGTGTGTATAGAGCGTTACAGTACTCTACCTGTAGTATAGTAGATGTGTGTATAGAGTGTTACAGTTCTCTACCTGTAGTATAGTAGATATAATGTATAGAGTGTTACAGTACTCTACCTGTAGTATAGTAGATGTGTGTATAGAGCGTTACAGTACTCTACCTGTAGTATAGATGATGTGTGTATAGAGCGTTACAGTACTCTACCTGTAGTATAGTAGATGTGTGTATAGAGCGTTACACTACTCTACCTGTAGTATAGTAGATGTGTGTATAGAGCGTTACAGTACTCTACCTGTAGTATAGATGATGTGTGTATAGAGCGTTACAGTACTCTACCTGTAGTATAGATGATGTGTGTATAGAGTGTTACAGTACTCTACCTGTAGTATAGTAGATGATGTGTGTATAGAGTGTTACAGTACTCTACCTGTAGTATAGTAGATGATGTGTGTATAGAGTGTTACAGTACTCTACCTGTAGTATAGTAGATATAATGTACAGAGCGTTACAGTACTCTACCTGTAGTATAGTAGATATAATGTACAGAGTGTTACAGTACTCTACCTGTAGTATAGATGATGTGTGTATAGAGCGTTACAGTACTCTACCTGTAGTATAGATGATGTGTGTATAGAGCGTTACAGTTCTCTACCTGTAGTATAGTAGATATAATGTACAGAGTGTTACAGTACTCTACCTGTAGTATAGTAGATATAATGTACAGAGCGTTACAGTACTCTACCTGTAGTATAGTAGATATAATGTACAGAGCGTTACAGTACTCTACCTGTAGTATAGTAGATATAATGTACAGAGTGTTACAGTACTCTACCTGTAGTATAGATGATGTGTGTATAGAGCGTTACAGTACTCTACCTGTAGTATAGGTGATGTGTGTATGGAGCGTTACAGTACTCTACCTGTAGTATAGTAGATATAATGTACAGAGCGTTACAGTACTCTACCTGTAGTATAGTAGATATAATGTACAGAGTGTTACAGTACTCTACCTGTAGTATAGATGATGTGTGTATGGAGCGTTACAGTACTCTACCTGTAGTATAGTAGATATAATGTACAGAGCGTTACAGTACTCTACCTGTAGTATAGTAGATATAATGTACAGAGCGTTACAGTACTCTACCTGTAGTATAGTAGATATAATGTACAGAGTGTTACAGTACTCTACCTGTAGTATAGTAGATATAATGTACAGAGCGTTACAGTACTCTACCTGTAGTATAGTAGATATAATGTACAGAGCGTTACAGTACTCTACCTGTAGTATAGTAGATATAATGTACAGAGCGTTACAGTACTCTACCTGTAGTATAGTAGATATAATGTACAGAGTGTTACAGTACTCTACCTGTAGTATAGTAGATATAATGTACAGAGCGTTACAGTACTCTACCTGTAGTATAGTAGATATAATGTACAGAGTGTTACAGTACTCTACCTGTAGTATAGATGATGTGTGTATGGAGCGTTACAGTACTCTACCTGTAGTATAGTAGATATAATGTACAGAGCGTTACAGTACTCTACTTGTAGTATAGTAGATATAATGTACAGAGTGTTACAGTACTCTACCTGTAGTATAGTAGATATAATGTACAGAGTGTTACAGTACTCTACCTGTAGTATAGATGATGTGTGTATAGAGCGTTACAGTACTCTACCTGTAGTATAGGTGATGTGTGTATGGAGCGTTACAGTACTCTACCTGTAGTATAGTAGATATAATGTATAGAGCGTTACAGTACTCTACCTGTAGTATAGATGATGTGTGTATGGAGCGTTACAGTACTCTACCTGTAGTATAGTAGATATAATGTATAGAGCGTTACAGTACTCTACCTGTAGTATAGATGATGTGTGTATAGAGCGTTACAGTTCTCTACCTGTAGTATAGTAGATATAATGTACAGAGTGTTACAGTACTCTACCTGTAGTATAGATGATATAATGTACAGGGTGTTACAGTACTCTACCTGTAGTATAGTAGATGTGTGTATAGAGTGTTACAGTACTCTACCTGTAGTATAGTAGATGTGTGTATAGAGTGTTACAGTACTCTACCTGTAGTATAGTAGATGTGTGTATAGAGTGTTACAGTTCTCTACCTGTAGTATAGTAGATATAATGTACAGAGTGTTACAGTACTCTACCTGTAGTATAGATGATATAATGTACAGAGTGTTACAGTACTCTACCTGTAGTATAGTAGATGTGTGTATAGAGTGTTACAGTACTCTACCTGTAGTATAGTAGATGTGTGTATAGAGTGTTACAGTACTCTACCTGTAGTATAGTAGATATAATGTACAGAGTGTTACAGTACTCTACCTGTAGTATGGATGATGTGTGTATAGAGCGTTACAGTACTCTACCTGTAGTATAGATGATGTGTGTATAGAGCGTTACAGTACTCTACCTGTAGTATAGTAGATGTGTGTATAGCGTGTTACAGTACTCTACCTGTAGTATAGTAGATATAATGTATAGAGTGTTACAGTACTCTACCTGTAGTATAGTAGACGTGTGTATAGAGTGTTACAGTACTCTACCTGTAGTATAGATGATGTGTGTATAGAGCGTTACAGTACTCTACCTGTAGTATAGTAGATGTGTGTATAGAGTGTTACAGTTCTCTACCTGTAGTATAGTAGATATAATGTATAGAGTGTTACAGTACTCTACCTGTAGTATAGTAGATGTGTGTATAGAGCGTTACAGTACTCTACCTGTAGTATAGATGATGTGTGTATAGAGCGTTACAGTACTCTACCTGTAGTATAGTAGATGTGTGTATAGAGCGTTACAGTACTCTACCTGTAGTATAGTAGATGTGTGTATAGAGCGTTACAGTACTCTACCTGTAGTATAGATGATGTGTGTATAGAGCGTTACAGTACTCTACCTGTAGTATAGATGATGTGTGTATAGAGTGTTACAGTACTCTACCTGTAGTATAGTAGATGATGTGTGTATAGAGTGTTACAGTACTCTACCTGTAGTATAGTAGATGATGTGTGTATAGAGTGTTACAGTACTCTACCTGTAGTATAGTAGATATAATGTACAGAGCGTTACAGTACTCTACCTGTAGTATAGTAGATATAATGTACAGAGTGTTACAGTACTCTACCTGTAGTATAGATGATGTGTGTATGGAGCGTTACAGTACTCTACCTGTAGTATAGTAGATATAATGTACAGAGCGTTACAGTACTCTACCTGTAGTATAGTAGATATAATGTACAGAGCGTTACAGTACTCTACCTGTAGTATAGTAGATATAATGTACAGAGTGTTACAGTACTCTACCTGTAGTATAGATGATGTGTGTATGGAGCGTTACAGTACTCTACCTGTAGTATAGTAGATATAATGTACAGAGCGTTACAGTACTCTACCTGTAGTATAGTAGATATAATGTACTGAGCGTTACAGTACTCTACCTGTAGTATAGTAGATATAATGTACAGAGTGTTACAGTACTCTACCTGTAGTATAGATGATGTGTGTATGGAGCGTTACAGTACTCTACCTGTAGTATAGTAGATATAATGTACAGAGCGTTACAGTACTCTACCTGTAGTATAGTAGATATAATGTACAGAGTGTTACAGTACTCTACCTGTAGTATAGTAGATATAATGTACAGAGCGTTACAGTACTCTACCTGTAGTATAGTAGATATAATGTACAGAGCGTTACAGTACTCTACCTGTAGTATAGTAGATATAATGTACAGAGTGTTACAGTACTCTACCTGTAGTATACATGATGTGTGTACGGAGCGTTACAGTACTCTACCTGTAGTATAGTAGATGTGTGTATAGAGCGTTACAGTACTCTACCTGTAGTATAGTAGATGTGTGTATAGAGCGTTACAGTACTCTACCTGTAGTATAGTAGATGTGTGTATAGAGCGTTACAGTACTCTACCTGTAGTATAGATGATGTGTGTATGGAGCGTTACAGTACTCTACCTGTAGTATAGTAGATATAATGTACAGAGCGTTACAGTACTCTACCTGTAGTATAGTAGATATAATGTACAGAGCGTTACAGTACTCTACCTGTAGTATAGTAGATATAATGTACAGAGTGTTACAGTACTCTACCTGTAGTATAGATGATGTGTGTATGGAGCGTTACAGTACTCTACCTGTAGTATAGTAGATATAATGTACAGAGCGTTACAGTACTCTACCTGTAGTATAGTAGATATAATGTACAGAGTGTTACAGTACTCTACCTGTAGTATAGTAGATATAATGTACAGAGCGTTACAGTACTCTACCTGTAGTATAGTAGATATAATGTACAGAGCGTTACAGTACTCTACCTGTAGTATAGTAGATATAATGTACAGAGTGTTACAGTACTCTACCTGTAGTATAGATGATGTGTGTATGGAGCGTTACAGTACTCTACCTGTAGTATAGTAGATATAATGTACAGAGCGTTACAGTACTCTACCTGTAGTATAGTAGATATAATGTACAGAGTGTTACAGTACTCTACCTGTAGTATAGATGATGTGTGTACGGAGCGTTACAGTACTCTACCTGTAGTATAGTAGATGTGTGTATAGAGCGTTACAGTACTCTACCTGTAGTATAGTAGATATAATGTACAGAGTGTTACAGTACTCTACCTGTAGTATAGTAGATGTGTGTATAGAGCGTTACAGTACTCTACCTGTAGTATAGTAGATATAATGTACAGAGTGTTACAGTACTCTACCTGTAGTATAGTAGATGTGTGTATAGAGCGTTACAGTACTCTACCTGTAGTATAGTAGATGTGTGTATAGAGCGTTACAGTACTCTACCTGTAGTATAGTAGATGTGTGTATAGAGCGTTACAGTACTCTACCTGTAGTATAGTAGACGTGTGTATAGAGCGTTACAGTACTCTACCTGTAGTATAGTAGATTTGTGTATAGAGCGTTACAGTACTCTACCTGTAGTATAGTAGACGTGTGTATAGAGCGTTACAGTACTCTACCTGTAGTATAGTAGACGTGTGTATAGAGCGTTACAGTACTCTACCTGTAGTATAGATGATGTGTGTATAGAGCGTTACAGTACTCTACCTGTAGTATAGTAGACGTGTGTATAGAGTGTTACAGTACTCTACCTGTAGTATAGTAGACGTGTGTATAGAGTGTTACAGTACTCTACCTGTAGCATAGTAGACGTGTGTATAGAGTGTTACAGTACTCTACCTGTAGTATAGATGATGTGTGTATGGAGCGTTACAGTTCTCTACCTGTAGTATAGTAGCTGTGTGTATAGAGCGTTACAGTACTCTACCTGTAGTATAGTAGATGTGTGTATAGAGTGTTACAGTACTCTACCTGTAGTATAGTAGATGTGTGTGTATAGAGCATTACAGTACTCTACCTGTAGTATAGTAGATGTGTGTGTATAGAGCGTTACAGTACTCTACCTGTAGTATAGTAGATGTGTGTGTATAGAGTGTTACAGTACTCTACCTGTAGTATAGTAGATATAATGTACAGAGTGTTACAGTACTCTACCTGTAGTATAGATGATGTGTGTACGGAGCGTTACAGTACTCTACCTGTAGTATAGTAGATATAATGTACAGAGTGTTACAGTACTCTACCTGTAGTATAGTAGATATAATGTACAGAGTGTTACAGTATTCTACCTGTAGTATAGATGATGTGTGTATAGAGCGTTACAGTACTCTACCTGTAGTATAGTAGATATAATGTACAGAGTGTTACAGTACTCTACCTGTAGTATAGTAGATGTGTGTATAGAGCGTTACAGTACTCTACCTGTAGTATAGTAGATGTGTGTATAGAGCGTTACAGTACTCTACCTGTAGTATAGTAGATGTGTGTATAGAGCGTTACAGTACTCTACCTGTAGTATAGTAGATGTGTGTATAGAGCGTTACAGTACTCTACCTGTAGTATAGTAGACGTGTGTATAGAGCGTTACAGTACTAAACCTGTAGTATAGATGATGTGTGTATAGAGCGTTACAGTACTCTACCTGTAGTATAGTAGACGTGTGTATAGAGTGTTACAGTACTCTACCTGTAGTATAGTAGATGTGTGTGTATAGAGTGTTACAGTACTCTACCTGTAGTATAGTAGATGTGTGTGTATAGAGCGTTACAGTACTCTACCTGTAGTATAGTAGATGTGTGTGTATAGAGCGTTACAGTACTCTACCTGTAGTATAGATGATGTGTGTATAGAGCGTTACAGTACTCTACCTGTAGTATAGATGATGTGTGTATAGAGCGTTACTTTACTCTACCTGTAGTATAGTAGATGTGTGTATAGAGTGTTACAGTACTCTACCTGTAGTATAGTAGATGTGTGTGTATAGAGTGTTACAGTACTCTACCTGTAGTATAGTAGATATAATGTACAGAGTGTTACAGTACTCTACCTGTAGTATAGATGATGTGTGTACGGAGCGTTACAGTACTCTACCTGTAGTATAGTAGATATAATGTACAGAGTGTTACAGTACTCTACCTGTAGTATAGTAGATATAATGTACAGAGTGTTACAGTACTCTACCTGTAGTATAGTAGATGTGTGTATAGAGCGTTACAGTACTCTACCTGTAGTATAGTAGATATAATGTACAGAGTGTTACAGTACTCTACCTGTAGTATAGTAGATGTGTGTATAGAGCGTTACAGTACTCTACCTGTAGTATAGTAGATGTGTGTATAGAGCGTTACAGTACTCTACCTGTAGTATAGTAGATGTGTGTATAGAGCGTTACAGTACTCTACCTGTAGTATAGTAGACGTGTGTATAGAGTGTTACAGTACTCTACCTGTAGTATAGTAGCTGTGTGTATAGAGTGTTACAGTACTCTACCTGTAGTATAGTAGACGTGTGTATAGAGCGTTACAGTACTAAACCTGTAGTATAGATGATGTGTGTATAGAGCGTTACAGTACTCTACCTGTAGTATAGTAGACGTGTGTATAGAGTGTTACAGTACTCTACCTGTAGTATAGTAGATGTGTGTATAGAGCGTTACAGTACTCTACCTGTAGTATAGTAGATGTGTGTATAGAGCGTTACAGTACTCTACCTGTAGTATAGTAGATGTGTGTATAGAGCGTTACAGTACTCTACCTGTAGTATAGTAGACGTGTGTATAGAGCGTTACAGTACTCTACCTGTAGTATAGTAGCTGTGTGTATAGAGTGTTACAGTACTCTACCTGTAGTATAGTAGCTGTGTGTATAGAGTGTTACAGTACTCTACCTGTAGTATAGTAGACGTGTGTATAGAGCGTTACAGTACTAAACCTGTAGTATAGATGATGTGTGTATAGAGCGTTACAGTACTCTACCTGTAGTATAGTAGACGTGTGTATAGAGTGTTACAGTACTCTACCTGTAGTATAGTAGACGTGTGTATAGAGTGTTACAGTACTCTACCTGTAGTATAGTAGACGTGTGTATAGAGTGTTACAGTACTCTACCTGTAGTATAGATGATGTGTGTATGGAGCGTTACAGTTCTCTACCTGTAGTATAGTAGCTGTGTGTATAGAGCGTTACAGTACTCTACCTGTAGTATAGTAGATGTGTGTATAGAGTGTTACAGTACTCTACCTGTAGTATAGTAGATGTGTGTGTATAGAGTGTTACTGTACTCTACCTGTAGAATAGTAGATGTGTGTGTATAGAGCGTTACAGTACTCTACCTGTAGTATAGTAGATGTGTGTGTATAGAGCATTACAGTACTCTACCTGTAGTATAGATGATGTGTGTATAGAGCGTTACAGTACTCTACCTGTAGTATAGATGATGTGTGTATAGAGCGTTACAGTACTCTACCGGTAGTATAGTAGATGTGTGTATAGAGCGTTACAGTACTCTACCTGTAGTATAGTAGATGTGTGTATAGAGCGTTACAGTACTCTACCTGTAGTATACTAGATATAATATGTGTGTATGTAGAGTATGTAGTGTTATTATTAGTATCACACATTAATGTGCATTCTACAGTTATGATACTCAGTGTTACTCTTCTGCAGAGAGGCTTTAGGAGGCGATTGTTCACTCCTCGTCACAGGAACATGCTAAATCATGCCGTGGGTCACGATGAGCCACCGAAACAGAAGAGCGAGAGCCGAGAAGAGTCCATCCTGGCGTTCCTTGGGATCGCTTGCACCGTCCTGAATCTCCTCGTCATCATATTCGTCTACATCTACACCTCCCTGTGAGTGAGGGACTCTCTCAGCTTACGTTGATAGTCTGGAGACAGACTGGACTTTAGATTGAGTCGAAAGTTAATGTGTGTGATGTTATGTATAAACTCTGATTTGCATTTTAGATTGGGATTTTTGTAGATTTTAACAAAAAATTATATTGCTAAAAAAACAACAACTATTAAATATATAAAAGTCTTTTAGATTTTTCTAGTGCTTAACAGACATGCTAATAATCATCTGTATATTATTAGAAATCTGTTCTTGGGTGAGAATCACATGAAACCCGCATCATCACAGCGAGAGAGGAATACATTTACAAACTGTTCTTCCTGTAAGTGATTAAAAGAGAACAAATGATATAATATCTATACTATATACCAATACATTGTTTGATCTAATTTAATGTCAGCCAAGTGCCAAATGACTAAATGTAAAAGTTAAAATGATAATAATTTTCTTGTATATTTCTTGTAAAACAAGGAAATTATTTATTTACAATAAAATATTACCCGCACTCTTTCTCTCCCCCAATCACCCAATTTTTTTTACATTATGATTGTGATAAATCATCATAAAAATTAATGAAATTTTAATAATAATTCATGGGTTTTTCACCTTCATAATTTCACTTATGTACTTTTTTAATTGTAAATCTCTTACGTACGGACTCGAACAGGAAGCAAGTGCAGGTTCAAGTATTTATTTAAAACTAAAGTCAATGTACAAGAAACAGGAAACGAGGTCCAAACATTCAACTAGAACAGGACCTGGAAACACTATCGCATGGCACAATTACACATTTACATATTTACACACTTAACTAGAACCGAGGCATGAAACAGGAAACCACAGCAGGGCATGGAAACACTACCGCGTGGCACCATTACACATTTAACTCCTTTAAACCTTCAATACTGCGCCAAGTGCGCAGTAACGTGAGGGGTTTAAATAACTAATGTCATTTACCTTAAACACTGACAGCTGGTAACAACTGAGACACACCCTCGAATATCCACCAATAACTAAACAAGTCGGAGACAAAACAGAAACAAACGCACATGTCCATTGTAAACAAAGTCTCCATGGTTCCTATGTAACCCGCGAGCATGTGCTCACTCTGGTTCGTGCACGCACGCGCCCTCCGGCTTTCCGTGAACATCGCCGCCACAGCGCCATCTGCCAGCGAGATCGTGACAAAATCCAATATTGTAATAATGTATTTTTTGTGACAGTATTTGGTGTATTGCAGATTACAAATACTAAGTAGAGTCAAAAAAAAAAATCATTTAACATCATTTAAATAAATAAAATATTGTATAAAATGTTTTATGTGTTTTAGGCAAACTGTACCTTTTGTACCTATACTTTTACAAAAAAAACAAAAAACAAAAAAAACCCTGTATTTTCCTAATTTTCTATCCATCCTGATGTTTCATGATGGGGTTTTAGTTGAAAGTTCTTTGATTATTTTGCATATATATATATATAAACATTTCCAGTTCCAATGTTTGCTGTTTGTTACAGGACCGGTTCTGTCTCTACTTCGAGGAAAAAACAAACATGATTACATTATTATTTAAAACTGAAAGAAATTATGAAGATTTGTCACACAGATAAACTAATAATAGAATAATGATAAAGAGATATAAATGTACTTGCGTGTATACTGTATGTAGCGTCTTATACAGAGTCACAGTGTATGATATTTGGTTGAGGACACACACACACACACACACACACACACACACAGAGGTGTTAATGAAACACTGTCTTAGTTAATTGAAAGCTCTGCATGAATAAACACAAACTCCTAATGCTCAACTCTGCTGATCTCTGGAGTCCGTTTCCTTCTGTCCCTTTATTTATTTATTTGTTTGTTTGTTTGTTTGTTTGTTTGTTTATTTATTATTTAAGTCTTTTTTTCTCACTCTAGAAGTTAATAAGAATAAAAGTGCAGCTTGTTTTGTTACCCAGAAACCCCAAAGCGTGACTGAAAGCCAATTGGAGCAAATAATCAGCTGACACTCATCTGACAGAAGCGTGACTGAAGAACCCGAGTCACTGCAGAACAGTGACGTAGAGCGTGAAAGAAGAGAACGAGGGAATATAAGAATGTAGAGAACACTACACATACACACACACGGTTTATACTTCTTCAATAAAATATATATTTTTTTCCCAATAAAACAGTGGAACTTCAGCGTAGATGAGATGTTAGAGCTTTCACTGAGACTGTGACCTGAGGAACAATAACAGAGTCATGTCGTTTGATGGGAAACCTTTGTTTAATAGAGATAAATTGTTGATCTGGTCATGTTTTACATGATTATAATGTTGTGTTATATATATATATATATATATATATATATATATATATATATATATATATATATATATACATATATACACAGTACGGAGTCAGAACATCCTGTATGACTTCAGTGCTTGTGTTTGAGAGAGGAAATGTTCAGAGCTTCTGCTGATGTGAAGTCTTTCAGCACTCTGAA